>NW_004797600.1:141301-188621 GCF_000002075.1 Aplysia californica
ATGGATGCGCTATCTATATATATATATATAAATGCAATATTATTTTATTATATTATTAATAAGGCAAGGGGGGTTTCAGGGCCCCCTGAGTTTGACCATAATTTGATGTTTTGCAATCAGGTTTGATTGGCTATCTGTCCCTAGGCCTATCGGCACTTGCATCAAAAAGCAATCGTTCAGAACCAGAAGTAATCGTTGGTAGGGTCAAAACGAGTCTCTAAACTGGACCGCAATTGTACAGGAGTGCTGCAAGCCCCCCTCGGGAAGACTGAAGAATGCCAGACCACTCGTATACATTATTGCACGAAAATGTGGGGTGGGGGGGTTCAGGGGGGTCTCCCCCCGACAAAATTGTAATGAATAGATCTACTGGTCCGAGATTCTCCATTGAGAGATATTAAAAACTGGGGAAAATCATGAATTCCTAAGGTTGAGACAGAGGCAAATTCAGTCCGCTGACCGTCTGGTATTCTTTAATCTTATTCCCCCCTCCCTCCCCCACACTATCAGGGGGGCGAGCCCCCCTGAAACTCCCCACTGTTATAATGGCTAGTGCGCATTAATACACACGTTTAAACACAGTGGGTCCACCACAGTTCAATCCTGCCAAAATTAATTTTTTATACGAAAAAGGCAGAAAAATATTTCTGGTGTTGAATGGGTTCTAGATCTGATTTGACTTGCCATGATGAGGGAACAAAATTCAGCGGACAACGGCCAAACAGCTGATCGGTTGGAAAGAGGAACTAGTGAAAGTAATCTCCCCTGCTTTATTGGAATGTACAAAACAATCCACAGCTAATTACCGAAAACGTAACAATAACATGAATGATCATAAGGTCACAAGTTCAACAACTGGCTAATGTGGTAGGTTTCACTTAGCCTACCTGGCCAATTTTGTTAACAATCACTTTTGTTTCTTCATGTAAACAAATGGGAATGCAATTTCCAAAGAGCCCCGAAACGGTAACATATATATAGCCTAATCAAATACATACTTTTACTGTTACCATTTTTATTGTAATAACAGTACAATCTAATCTAGATCTAGATCTAACTTGTTTTTCTGGATCCCCTGCGGCCTGCGGGTTTCCAGCTTACGGTCTTGTGATATTAGCCTGGAAATCTATTTATTATATGATGTGGTGCTCCGATGATGCTGCCCTCCGATGATGCTACTGCTTATCTCTTCTGCGCATTGTTTATTGCTCCCAGGGGAGGGGGGGGGTCTTTCGGCGTCTTTACGGCAGTTTTCGCGCGCTTTATTTTCTTTGCGTTTAGATCTACTTGACAGACTCTGGGATGGATCCTGAAGAGGGGGGGAGAGCAGAGATGGACATGTTCCGACTGTAGTGATCCCAACACTGTGGACAAGGTGTGCGTTTAGATCTACTTGACAGACTCTGGGATGGATCCTGAAGAGGGGGGGAGAGCAGAGATGGACATGTTCCGACTGTAGTGATCCCAACACTGTGGACAAGATGTGACAAGGTGTGCGTTTAGATCTACCGTGTTTCAGTTTCAAGTATCACTAGATCTACTGAAATTCCGAAATCTTATTAACATACCAGCAACCTTGTAACCAATCAGTAGAGCATGGCTGACGGGTTGCAGTTAGCCACACAAGTGTGAAATTTTACCGTACGAAACACATCGATACGAATAAAATACGTCAAGCCACTGACCCAATGTCGTTCCATGTCTACACATTCTTTGGTATCTCCACGGCCTTTTAAAAATAGTCTGTGGGTATCCCAGGATGTGATGACATCACATTAGGGCCTACTAAAATTAGCCGCCAATCTGGAAAGTATGTCGTTCTACGTTTAGCTGCATGTGGTTAAGGCTAGGGTAAGAGTTATCATACCTTACCCTGCCCCAATCCCCAACCTTACCATTATCCTAACCCTTACTACTGGATGACTATCTTTCAGTCTAACCAGGACCCGCAGCAGCCCTAGGCTGTAAAGACTACATAATAATGAGATGTTATAGATTTAAATCTAACTGTACTTTTAATTTTAGGAAGTGCCTATTTAGAACGCTGCGTTGCGATTAGCGCCAGTGCTAAATAAAAAGCCGCGTTGCGATTAGCGCCGGTGCTAAATAAAACGGCGTGTGTTAAATATGTAAACCTTAATCTACTTTTCGTTGTTGGAAGTTCTGATGGACGAATGGACAGCGCGTCTGTGTTTGAAGTCAAACCATTATTTATGAGCGTGGGAACGAATTCCGGTCCTGGGAGTTTTGTGGGGGGGGGTTTTCTTCTTCTTCTCCTATTCCCAACTGTCCAACTATTTTTTTTCCATAGATCTAATCATAACTTGTTGCTTTGTATTTTTTTATGTAGTGATGAAGCATGCACATTCTGGTTTTGTCCCCAAGAGGAGCTTTTACCAACAAAGTAGGCCTATACTTTTCCTTTCACCAATTTAGGCCGGGTTAAAGTTCAATAGTGGCTTTCCTTGGTCTGTGAGTCTAATTTTTTTATTTTAGGCTCAGGAGAAGGAAAAAAAAAACTTTCTGGGACTGGGATTTGATGCCATGCTTGGAAACATTGTACATAACATTAGAGAACGTAGACAGCTTGTATAGTTTTCTAGGCCTAACGTTAGAGAACGTAGACACTACCCTCTGCTAATTAAATCGCTGAAGCAAAATATAAAGTGCTCGCAGAGATAATATTTTTAGGTAGAACTATTGTATGACGACCCTGCGGACAGGAAATATGTGCTTACCGAGTTGCGCCGTCTTGTTATTGTTATAGAGCGTCTTTTGACTAGGATATCTATTATGAGAGATGAACAAGACTACTTTTGTGCAAACAATGTCAGAAACAATTGTTAGATCTAGATCTAAGTCTACCCAATATTGATCGGAATAAGACAACGTCATAAAAAAGGAGTCAAATCCTAGGAGGTTAATCAAAAAACTGAGAAAGCTTTCACAATTCAGGCAGAACTACAATATTATTCTGTTAGAAACGATGGCTACTATACTTCCGTTTCAAATAGCAGGGGAGCTATTCAGAACGCGACGTTTCAAATAGCATGGGAGCTAATCAGAACACTGCGTTTCAAATAGCATCGGAGCTATTCAGAACGCTGCGTTGCAAATAGCTCTTACCTTTTGAGTTTTAATTTTATGCATCATGGGAAGTGAAGTCTGTCTGGTTGTCACTTATTCTAACGCAATATGTGTATGTTGGGGATTCTGTCTTACTTTTTAGAAGCCTGATTCCTTATTACTGGTTACTGGTGTAGACATTGGCACTCATGCTTCTCCATTCATTCCTTTGCTCGGATGCTCTAAAAAAAACTATTATCCTGGTCTTTCCCTGTCGTCTCTTTTCAGGTTTTCCAAGTAAGTTGCTCTGGACCTACCCCTGCCTTTTTTGTCTTCTTTTTTTTCAGTGATAGAGAAGTTCTTAAATTTATTGCGCCTAGTTCAATTTTCTTTTAGATTTTTTTTCATGCCTTTTCATTGTGTACCTTTTGAATTAAGTTCTCCGTTTTGCTCCAGGACAAAATTTTCTTTTTACCTTCCTCTGCACTTTGAAAGTATTGAGTTGATAAAAGAGAGTTTATTTATGTTCTTCTTGAGTTTTACGGTTCTTGCTACATAATTAGTATTAAGTCACTATTAGGGCCGAAGATTAGAGTTGTTACAAGAGAGTACACTTAACAAACACAAAACAACAAGGAGGGGAGATAAGGACAATAGATATTATAGAAAAGAAGGAGCAAACCACACCAGGGCACCCGCCAAACCCCCACAAAAAGAGGGTTATTAAACTAGAAACTTTACTTTTCATTGTTTATTTCATGAACAGGGTAGTGAAGGTGATCCTCTCTTGAACATGAGACCTGGAAACCCCAAACTGCGCTATCTGTATGCTGTTTGGGCCTTCTTGGAATGCCTTGGCTTTGGTGGTCTGCTGTATGGTTGGGGCTCACTGGTGTATATTCTGAAGGACGAGGGTTTGTACCTCGACCTCTGTGATAACACCCCCACAAATGGATCTGCTGTTCTGAATGTGTCAGAGGTCACGCCGTACAGTGTCGGGCCCGGACTGGGAAATGCTTCAGTTGTTATAGACTCTCCAGCGTGAGTTGTTTGTACTGTGTTGTTCTTGTTTATGAGTAATATTCGCTGTGTTTTACTTGTACCTGTTGTCGTATTTAAAATTTAAAGCAATTTTTGTAAGAGTGAAAGCAGTTTAACACTACTACAACTAGTTTAGTACTACCACTATAAATATAACAGCAATTAGCATAACAAGAAAAGTCCATACTTTTTAAAATATGTCCACTCCCTATTGTGTGCAGTTGGTGCATTCCACATTAAAAGGAATTTCTTACTGTTATGAGGTAACCCAGGCTGAATGTGGTACAATATCCCAGCGGTCGGGCAGATATACTCAGTAGACTCAATTTCCCCCTTGGATAGTGTCATTACAATTTTGAAAAAAATGCAAGGGGCAAAGTGGGAGGTGATCACTTGTACTGTTAATTGTCTTGGACAGGTGGTCTTTAAAGTAGGTTCAACTGCAGTATGTTTCCAGACTTATAAAATGGTTTGTACTTTAGGCCATCAGTAGACATATACATATACAGTAGTCTCCGCCTAAGATCCCGATGCTCGGGAGCAAGGAAATGCGGGATCTTAGGCGAACCGGGATCTTAACCGACGAACCCAGGAAAGAATCTATGGTGACCCATGTTAAGGCTCACAATCGGTAAAATGGTCTCCTTCCACTCTACAATGAACTGACGTGCCCCCTTGGTGGGTTTATGGCATATGGCGAGCAAAGAGTGGTTAACCTTGATGACCTATCACGGTGCATAGTGGCATGAGGCGTGCCATTTTCACTTATTATCCTATCATGAGTTAGTATAAGAACGTATAGATTGTATCGCTTCATCGAGTTTTACAACGTGTATGTGATCACATTCACGATAGTGGCTGATCTTTGACGCGACGGACAGTTTATTGATCTCAACTTTTCACTCTTGGTTGATCGGCTGTGCCCGCCCTGGTTTTTGTTTAGCAAATTATGATCTGAAATGCGGGATCTTAGCCGAATGTAGACCATCAGAGCGGGATCTTAGGGGTGACTTTTGTATAGTAAAAATTCTGTTTTCCTAAAACAACGGGATCTTAAGCGAACCGGGATCGTAAGCGGTGGGATCTTAGGCGGAGACTACTGTATATATATATATTCTAAATATATATATCAAAAGTTTTTACGATGTTTTTTTAATGGCTTCTCTCCTAGGCCTGTCTCTGTAGAAGGAAAGTCCCCAAGTGATGGTTGTGATGCAAGAGATAACAAACTGGCATTGGTGTTCACAATTGCCAGTGCTATGTTCTGTGTCGGCTGCTTCATAATGGGACAGATCAATTTCAAGTTCGGCACAAGGATCACAAGAATACTAGCTATGTAAGTGTGATCAGCAGCCACACTGATTGTCTTTTTGTGTATGATGTGTTGTTTCGTCTGATAACAGGTGCATAAGTATTTGAATGCATAGTTGTATGTTGAATGGGCCAGTATGCATGTGTGTCACACGCCCCGCGCCGGCAGTGCGAAAATGCGGTAGACTCGCCCGAGCCACGGGTAACCCCAAGAATTTGCTTATTATAACATTGTCCTTCAATCGCAAATATCTTGAGTTCTATCCAAGATAAATGAATATTTATTTCACTGGATGCAAGGCGAATAAACGGCTTTCAGATGATACCAATAACTCCACATGTCCAAAAATTGACGAGCGCCTGATTCCACCATGTATCAAACATCAATACATGCGGGAGAAATTGAGGCATTCACTGAAGAGAAAGTTTTTTCGATATGTTCAGCGACAGCTGAGATATTATTGTAGAAAGAGGATTGGTCGGTAGCGAGACTGAAATCTGCCGAATGGCACCGTGATTTTCTGACTCTCCTTATTCGGAAGGTGCGGAACCATTCTAAATATTAACCAAATGTCCCCAAATTTGGCAACCAATGAGAAGAAAGATGGATCTAGCTTCCACGGATTTCCGTGTCTTAACTCTCTTGCCCTTTCACCAGTCACAAGCGTTGAAGACTGGCGTTTTTGGGGGTATTTCAATAAATCACCACAACTCTCAGAATTACCCTATTGTAATAATTTTTTGACACAGTAAAGTAACATTCAAGCTTAATCTAATACAAAAAACTAAAGTTGTCTAGGTCTAATACATTAATTTGTATGATTTTTAAAAAATTGGCATGAATTTGATTTTCGGAAAAATTTCCAGAGACGTGACAAGTAGAATGAAATTCACTGCAACAACAAAAATAAAAGTTCAAAGTGTTCTGGTTTGATTTGTATACATGTGCGAGTGTTTGGTGAAAATGTAAAAGCTGGTCTGTGCATTGATTCAGACCCATACACTGAATTACATGAGACAGATGTACGGCACGACGTTGTGATTTCGTTGCGCGAAAAACAACACCGGTACTAGTGCTAGATCTAGCTCTAGAACTACAACTCTGGCCGTGTTCGGGTACATATCCAGGATCCTAACTATTAGACACATCATATTCTGAGACACTAGAACCAGTAAAACGCACAGAAGTATAGAAAACGGCGAAATTATGTGATTCTTGTTCATGCGACTTCTTCGACCGTTACTACGACGCGACTGTCGGATTACTGTCAGCTGTATAGAAAAAAACAAAGCGCGAGTTCCGGTCTGTTCAACCCCAGTTGGGGTTACTGTCCTTCACCTTCAATAACTTAAAAACTACCGGCCCCAGAGATACGAAACGAAGTCTAAGTAGCTCAGGCTTGGCCAAACAAGGGTACGAGGCGGGTCTCGCGATCCGTGCGTGATTTGTAGAGCGAAAAAAAAATTCCAAAGTTGGTCACGCAGGGCTTGTGAGACCCGTCGCGGCGGGGGTCACGCAACTGTTGTGTGACCCGTCTGAAGTGAGTTAACGGCTTGGGGACGTGGCTTCGCTGGACAGAGAGCTACAAAATATGGCTCGAGTGGCTCGCTATCTATTCATATCCAGTAATGAAAAGACATGAAATTTTCGGTCGATCCGCTTTTTCAAAATAATAGAATAGACTTCCTGTTAACGGATATGAAAGAAAATATGTGAGGCAATGTGTTAAAATCAGACGCTCGTCAAAATAATGAAATCGGAGAAACAGAGTTTCGGAGTTAAACAGAGTTTCGGAGTTATTTGCATTTATTGTAGTTTCATTTATAAGTTTTTTTTTAAGAACCTGAGCTTGATATTATTTATTAACTTGTTACTTTCCCACTCTCTGAGCTGTTTGGTTACAATTTGGTTAATTAATTATGTGCATATATTCAAACGAGTGCATAATCCAACATTTAAAGCCTTATTTGTCACATTTTCTAATTCGTCTCTTTGCAAACACACATTTGTATACATCTACATGTAACAAAAGGGACATATATGTCTATTATTAAGCCATATATTTGTGTGTTTTTTTTTATAGTTTTGCATATATTTCATTATTTATTTGCATATAATTAACAATTTATTGAGATTACAACTTTAATTCTTCCATTTTCTATTTTGTTGCCCCAAAATACATAAACTCACCAATTTTCAGGTCATTTCATTTATAAATGTGAAAGTTATGGATTTTCAATTTTCTGATTGCGTTTGCCCTTCCTTATACAGTTGAGTCCACTTATAACGAGTCCTGAAATAACGAGAAGTCTGTTATAAAGACACTATTCTAAAACACCGGGGTTTTTTCTCTCTTTATCTTTGTAAATAACATACTGCAATAGCGCAATCAGACAAACATGCGAGTCAGTTATCGTGGAATATTGCTGCTGCTGTGCACAGTGCATAGGCTAATTATACATAATGTAAAACCTAGCCAGTTGAAAACCTTGTTGGTGATCTAGCGAAACAAAGAATGGGAGAGCCCATGTGTGTCAATAATGAAGGCTGGAGCGACTGAGTAGGGAGGGTGTGGCATGCACAGACAAGCAGAACGCATCACGTGATAGGCCAGCCTAGGCCTAGTATAGATTATGTAGGCCTACCATGCCTCTTACTTCTCCGATGCGGGGTTGGAGAGGTCGCAGCAATATGATGGATGGAGTGAATGTGTGACCGAATGCTCCACGGGGTGTGGTGGGGTTGGGGGAAAAAAAGCGGTGAGTTAGCCCAGAGTCCTTTCTTTCTGATCACCAACGCCGAGCTGTCAACATAGCTAGCGCTAGAGAAAGAAACCTGATTCGTTTTTTGATCAAGGAAGACCTAGAGGTCATGTTGAAACAGTCATAATCAGGGGAGATAACAAAAAGAAATAAACAAAACACCAAACTCATAGATTAGGCCTACTTTATTATTTCCGGTGAATTTATTGCTGGATCTCTTATAGCAAGAATCCTTCTATAACAGACATTTTGCACCAGTCCCCTCCCTCTCGTTATAACAGGATTCCACTGTACCTCTATAGGAATTTTCTCCAAAATACCCACAATTTCCTACATGTACACAGCCATAACTTTTTAAAATTTATGGACCGATTTGGGAAAAAGTAAAAAACATTTTACTTCTGGATTTTTTATCTTTGTACCTGTGTTGTTTATAGGTTAGTGGTACCCATCTTTAAAAGGGCTGTGGTATTGCTACATTGTGAATCATTGTGTTTGTTGTTGAATTTTTTTCTTCTTTAAAAAAAAATTGTTATTGTCAAGCCCCAAGAGCCACTATGAAGTGGGTGTTCTAGATCTCAGAGTAACTCACTCGTTCAGCCAACAGGGTAACAAACTTTTAGGAACCTTTCCTGTTTTTTCAATTGAAGGCAATGTCCCCTCACTTTTCTGGCTCCCAAAAGCTGATTTCACATAATTCTAAATTAACTCACTTTCAGAAGGTAAACAGAGATTAGATTTTTATCTCTCTTATATGTGAGCCTGCCTTCCTCTGACTCATAATCTCCACAGTTTATCAATCTTATCTTAGAAGACTAGGTACTCCATCACACATAACCATGGATCAAAATGTGGAAAAACCAGAGAACAAAGCAATTCTTCCACCAAAACATGCTTGCCTAACTCTAGAATCAAACCGGATGGTTAAGTTTGAGTGCCCCAAGAGAGTAATAATTATAATAATATTATTATTATTATTGTAATAGTAATAATGATTGTAAACATCACTTCTATTAAAAGGTTTTTACTTGTCGTTTTCCAATACAGGATTCTGTTCATCTCCGGTGCTCTGATGATTGCCTTCACCACAAATGGTGAGCCTTAAAGGTCTTGAACTAATTCATTGTATTGCATAAATGCCATCTTAAAGGATACGTTTTCATTGACAATGAAGTGGTTTTTGTGAGGGGAGGGAAGAGTTTTTTCAATCATCAGCAGTCTGCAGTGATGCCCCAAAATTGCCACCAGGAAAATTCAATTTTTGTGAACATTTAGTATGCTTTGCTAGAATTTATTAAGATTTTAGTGATTTTCCTTATTAGAATTATTCATATCGCATAACAGTATATGTTTTTATAAAAAAAGAAACACATTTTTGTATGTGCCTGTAATAACCTTTCCAGTGATAGAAGCCTCATGTTAACTGATCTTTAGAGCTCCATTTCAATACCAGAATACATGTGCACCGCTCAGTAAGCTTGCTAATATTAAGTGAAAGAACTGCCAGGTTGGATGCATTTGCAGGGCTGCCTAAATCTACCGATTTTTCCGGTAGATACCGATTTTGGGCCTGTTCTACCGCCATACTGATAAGGTGTTAAAACTACCGGATTAACGATGGGTGCCGAGAGAATAAAAAGGAAAAAAAACCCATTCTGCAGTGCTTCCATTCTTTTTTGTTTTTATGGAAATCCGTGCATTCCGAAAGTTCTGTACTTGCCACATCATCATATCAACTCCATGCGTTGAGTGAGAGAGAGAGAGAGAGAGAGAGAGAGAGAGAGAGAGAGAAAGATCAGCACTTGCCTCCGTAACTTGTCAAATATTTACAGCAACTCTCTGCAATAAGTTGATTTAGAAACTGCCAGACTGCGCATTTCGTACACTCGACCATTGTCTATCTGTGCCGTTCAGTCGGCAATAGTTTTTCACGTGCATGTCGGCTGAAATCTGTCTACTCACGATAGATGATCTTCTTCCTTCTTTTCATTCAGTCTTTCTTTCTGTCTATCTTCAGTGTTTTGCTGCGGCTGGAAAATCTGTGCATTTAATTCATTTATCCAGAAAACAGAATTGTGAATATAGAACGAAAATCGGTATCGAAGCAAAACATTCTAAAATTTGTCTTGGTCTAGAGAATTGGTCAGTACCAAATAAGGATTCTACGCAAGGGGACTGCGGGAATTTATTATGCGAGAATCTGAAAAAAAATAATCGCAAAATGCAGTAAGTCCTCGAAACCAAATCTGAAAAGCCTTCGGAGTTCATATTTTACTGGTCGCGTTTGTGATATTACGTTCGGCTTTCCCCAGTCCGAGAGTACGTTTTGCGCGAATGAGCGGCTATGGCGGCAAGTGGAAGTGTAGGTGTAACACTGAGAGTCCTTTGGGAAAATCAAAATCTACTTTCGCTACCGCTCAGAATTGTCCGATGATAGTTCGTTGACGTTAGATTTACAGTTAATAAAAATTTGTAAACTGCAGTTTGTTCGTAAAAAACGCAGTTTCGCCATAAAATTTAAATCGATATTCTCACTGATGTCGCTATAATGACCAAAAAAAGGGAGAAAAAGAAAACACGCGTCCTTCAATTTCTAGATTGTCAGGCCCGTCATCGTGACCGTCAGTGAACCTGTGAGAGTTTATGAGTACGGCATGAGTAAGGTACCGGCCTGTGGTTGTTGGGGAAAGGCTAATCAAAGTTCTTTCTAAGTAGGAGTGTTGCACGCCGTCGGAATTTAGGGGAGGCGTTTGATGCAATAAAGTCTACGGCAGCAGGAAAAGGCCGCGGTGCAAGAAACTGATGCTAAAATAAAAACGATAAGTGGAAGTGGTTTTGACATTCGACAATCGAGTGCGTAAATGAGGGAACATTAGAGCACAAGCTTGATGATTATATCTTCAAGGTTGGTGTTCCCGGATTTGTCAGTAATGACAAATTGAATAGTGGCAATGAGGAAATGCCATTTTCAACCCTCGGAAAGCTCTCTGTTGGATGCATATGCGTCATGATGGCTTGTTGCTGATTAAATACTGGTACTGTGATTTAGCAGTTTGAAAAAAAGCAATACTTAGTCCATGATGCAGTGATTCACTGATTGCCAGGTTTTCAGCATCACTACATCCCACACTCTCACAGTCCTTCCAGCTGCGGCTCTGTCGTTACACGCTCTCTTTTATTTTAACTTTTTTCTCCTCCGTGAGCCTAACTATAAAGGTTTTATAAATAAGTTTTGTCTTGCATGCTTTCTAAAATCCGTGATTGCTGAAACCAAACTTGGTTTTGGCTGTTGATGTTCTTCTTGCCTCTCCTCGGGCCCAGATCAGGATTCATTTTGTATTTTTAGGGTAAAACTAGTTAAAATTAATTGTCTGTCATACATAAGTCACGAAGGACTTATCAGTGTCCTATGCTAGAGTCGGGAAAATTATGTTTTAATTTAGTTTCTATTGGTATGGGCTAGGGGTTTTGAAGTCAGTTTGGCAATCACCCTGCACTCAATTCCAGATTCAATACTGAATGATAAGTGCCTTGAACGATAGTCCATAAAATGATTTTGAAAAACAAAACAACCTCGCCTCATTTCATACACACTGTTCATCGTAACTTGTGCACACCCATACACCCCCTTCCTCCCCCACGCACATAATAGGCACATGCGAGAGCATGGCAACATGCTCACACAGACACACACACACGCACATGTGCATGCACAAACAAGTTTTAAAAATATAATTACCCAATATCACGGAAAGCAAGCGCGTTCGATGGGGCAACGATCATCTTTTTTCTTCTTCTTTGTTTTTGTACTACCTGATTTTGGGCCAATCTACCTGAAAATGACCCTGAATCTGTCTGAAATGGGAACTTTGAGGTAGGCAGCCCTGCATTTGAAATATCAATATTTAGTGCTGGTTTTGTCAAATGTTATATGGAAAAAAAACAGAAGGCAGAGGTGTGTCAGAAATGTCGTTCCTTCATTCACTCACATGTTCAAATGCTGACTTTGTATTCCATAGACGTGCCGTGGCTTATCTTTCCTGGCCTCTCCCTCATCGGCTCGGGGGGAATCACGTACCTGATGACGAACACGCAGGTGTCTGTCCTGTTCCAAGACCAGGGCTCGCTTATAGTCGGACTGTTGTGTGGTGGGTTTGATGCTTCGTCCGGGGTACAGCTCATGGTTAAGGTAAGTGAACAGGTTTTTGTTTCTTTTACCCTATTGATACCATCAATGAATAAAATGTTTTTCATGAAATCTTTACTGTAAACTGCGTGGATGTCCCAGGAGCAATGTATTGTGTAAATATGGTCCATCATCATTGCTGTTATTTTTGCTCTGAATGAAAGTTTTCATTCTTAACCCTCTCGCCTACCGCACCTGGCTCCTTCATTTGGACAGCTGGATCTACACCACTGTACTCTGAGCTCGCCCCTGCAGGTGGGGGTCCCAAAGTTTTGGGAGCAAAGAATAACACCTGTAGTGATGCTGCGTGTCATAAGAGGTGAATAAAAGTGCTTAGTTCTGGTCTCTCGAAATTTGCCAGTTGGCAGAAGGTCAACCACCCAACCCTGTTAAAAAGTTAAAAAGTTAAAGAAGCACAAACAAACACGTCATAATCTTGGGAGACAGACCAATGAAGGACAGTGGACAAAGCTGAAAGGACTCTTCTGACCTGAAACTTTTTCCATTGAGCAAGTCTCTCCGGATTGTGTTGTGGAATGTTCGCACCATATGTGCAATAGGAAAGAATGCTCAAGTGTCACAAGAGATAAGGAGATACAGACTGCACATACTAGAAGTTATCAAAACCCACTGGATGTAGTCTGGACAGAAGCAGCTCAGCTCAGGGGAACGAATTTTATATTCTGGCAGGGAAGACAGGTACCGTGCGGAAGGAGCTGCAGTCATATAGAGTGAGTAAGCCCAGAAATCACCAAGAGCATGGCAACTGCACGGGGAGAGGATCTTCTTTCCTTCATTCACCACTAGGAGCAAGAGCATCAACATGAATATAGTTCAGTTCTACACTCCGACAAATGATGCTTTGGATGAAGACAAGGATGCTTTTTACAGCCTGCTTTAGAAGGCCATGGACAAACTACAAGTGCTTTGATCAAACATATGTTTGTTGCATCATAAAGAACTATGCAAACCATGAACTTTGGTGTTTGAATTATAGAAATCGGACAATAAATTGAAAAATGACAGGTGTTTGAAATTTGTGGACGTCGTAAATTTTGGGCAACTTTAAAATCATGTTAAAAAGTGCGATTTTGTGAGTTCACAGAAAATTTATTGAGGTACATAAAGTGTGTATTATTATTTGTTTCTACAGGTGCCAGTATAAACTATGCAAAATACCAAGATGAGGACAATCAGAGTTTAAATAAAGGCAATACAAAGACTTAAAATTGGAAAAAAATTACTCCTTGATGCATAATGTTAATTCAAAAATGCTAAAAAGACTGATTTCAGACATCAATAAAATGGAAAGTTATTGCTGAAAAGAAATGAAGTTTACAGAACATATTCACAGTAATGCAAATTCATAGCCCAATTTTTTTCAGAGTTCTGGCACTTAAATTGAATCAGTTATGGAACCAAAAAAATGAGAAATCTGCCAATTTTGCATTATAAACAAAATCACAACACGGTACACATGGCCTGAACACTTTTCAGAATAAAATCACCAAAAATCATGGTAAATATCTGAAACTTTCCATGCCAATGTACTTTTGGACCAGGAATCCATTTCTGTTATCATTTCTGTGATAACATGAAGCATTACAATTATATGAGGTTAGATAAGAGATAAAATAAGAAATTATTCAGCATAATTTCAACAAAATCATCTATAACTTCTATAGAACAACAAGAAAGACGCTCCAAAGCTCTATGCTTCTGTGTTTTTGGGCCAGGAATCCATTTCTGCAATCAAATCTGTGATAAAATGAGGCATTAATAAAGTAAATATTCAACAATGACAGATCAGATACACAAACACACACAAAAACTCCTCAATTTTAATTTTTTTTTTTAATTGGAAAGAATCTCCCCAAAAAATTTTTTCAAAAATATATAATTGGGCAGAAGCTCCCGCCTGGGCACAGCCCCCTTTCGTTTCAAAACGATGATTTTTCCCCAAAAATATATAATTGGGCAGAAGCTCCTGCACGGGCAGAGCCCATTTTCAAATCAAGGGCCAGGACAATTGGGGAGAGGGTGGAGGAGACAAAAGTTAGATCTGCAACAAAGTTCAAATTCCCCATGGCTCATTATCTAAAAAAATTGGGTCTATTCAGGAATAGATCTAGCAATTCTAAAGGTACCGACTTATTTGATAATCACGAATTATTATGAATGAAGCTCTCGAGTAGGAGAGTCCATTTTCAGCAGTAAACCAGCCTCTAAAAAGTTGTATAAAAAAATAATTCAATTGGTGCCGGTACTTGTTTCATGAGTCTAACTAGATATATTGGCTAAAAGAAAACAATTAAATGATTTAGTTATCAATGACTTTGTCAGATATTCGTGATATTCAAGAGAATATATTCATTCATCAATGAACAAATGCCAGCTGCACCCCCTTCCCAGACGAGTTCATCAAGCTTGTTATGATCTTTAAAAAGAGGTCACCATTACGGAATCATCGATAGAATGAAATGGTCACGTGACCAGAAAATAGCACCAATTTTTAATGACTAAAAACAAGTTGGTTTAGATTTCACCATATTTTCAAGAAATTTAAGCTTCTTATCTTTCTATCCAAATCAGATTTACAACAATACTGGGTACTGAATTAATTACAGGATGCTCTGAATGAGACCACCCGTTCGCATGTTTGCGATCTCGGCTTCAAGCCCTAACTAGATCTAGGTCAGGCAAAGGTTGATGACTTTATGAAGAACTATGTAACACTGTAACAATCTAATTAACAAAATCAATTTCCGCACATCTCCAGAATATCCCTATCCATGATTGGAAGCACAATGCAGCCCTTGATATGCACTTATGACACTTATGTACGTGAATAGAGCGTAACGAAAATAGGTAGTGCACGTAAATAATTCTTCGCCATTGCTGAATCAAGGTGTGTTTACAAAAACAAGCGGCGCTAAACGACTGCCAGACCAATCGTAGTCATTTTTGCACACGATTCCCTTGACATGTTCTACTTTTGAGTAGTCCAGGGTTCTTTCGACCAATCAATGGTCAGACTTGGAGATTTCCATTCTAAAAATAGGTTCCAAAACTCCCGATATTTCTGGGTCAACAACTAACTTTAGCAACAAGCGCTTGGTACCGGGTGAAAGCTTGTTCAAAGCTCGTTCTTGCACTTTTTGTTTCATGACGATAGCAGTTATAGGCGCGTAGCGCGAAGGCTTTTTATGAAGCACCCTAAATTTTTGTCTCCGCGGCCGGCATGAAAATGGATGCGAAAAACGCATTTCCGTGCATTTCGGTGACCTTTTTAGATAGCTTACTATACAATATCTCGTTCCGTGCCGTCCTCAATAGTTTGATTTTAGCTAAAAACAATAGTTGAACTGACTTAGTTCGAAAAGGGGTGAAGATTGTTGTCAAATTAGAAGAGTTATGGTTGATTAAAAATGACCAAATTTCGAGCTTCCTACACGCTTACAACTGCGCAGAGGCGGGGGTTTGTGGTACCTATTGTGAGGTCTTTGTGGAAGAACTTGGCGTGGGACTAACGAATGATTTGTCATTGGAGGCTCTGTTTTTCCCCTCAAGAGGATCCACAAAGCTGCTTGGAGATGGAATGACTGAGAACCATATAGATCATTTTTGTATCTTCTCGGTTCAGCTGTTCTCTGCAAGATGTCGTAGTACAAATAGGGGCAGACACTGGATTGGATCATCATCTGCTGCTTGGAAAACTCAAGATTCACCTTAAAAAGTGTGTAATCAGAACAGGAACCAAGAGAATGAAGTTCCAAGTGAGCCCCGTAGATGGACACAAGAAAGAGGCGTTTCAGCTGCAGTTGAAGAAGAAGATTTCAATCTTTTGTCGAACTTGGTGGAGAGAACATGGAAGTGAATGCACCTTGGCCAAGTTTTAAAAAGTCTACTTCAACAAGTCATGAAATATTTTGTGAGAAGAAATGGAGGCAGAAGGAATGGATTGACCAACACTCCCTGGATTTGACTGGGAATAGAAGACAATTGAAGGCAGAGATAAATGCAAGTCGAATAAAGAGATCAAAAGCAGATGCACTTGAACAGGACAGGATGACAGCTATTCTAAAGATGTCAAGAGCTCACTAAGAAAAGACAATGAGTCTGGCTGAGAGGACAGAGGAAGCAGTGATAGAAGGGCACATGAGAATCCTTTACCAGACCAGACTCTTGCTGGAAAATATAGGAAATCAGAAGTACTAATTAAGACCAAGAAGGGAAAACTATTTTTGGAAAGGAAGCTTTGTCAAAATGATGGGTAGAGCATTTCAACAGCCTCCTGAACAGACCACCACCAAGTAATCTGCAAAACATCCTGTCACCTAGAAAGGACTCACCAATCTGCTGTGATGTTCTTTCAAAACAAGAGATTCTTGATGCCACTACCTCTCTTAGCAGAGGCAAAGCAGCTGGTCCCGATCAGATTCCACCCCGGGCCATAAAAACGGTTGCCAATGTGATGGCAGACCTCCTTTTCCTTTTGTTCACCAGGATCTGGAACGTGGATAAGTTCCTAAAGATTGGAAAGATGGACACCTAAAGCTTCCAAAAAAGGGGATCTCATCAACCGCAGCAACTACAGAGGAATTACTCTACTCTCAATACCAGGTAAGGAGGTAAGGTCTTCAACAGAATCATTCTGGAACAAGTCAAGACTGCAATGAATCCAAGATGTGAGCCATCTACCAGATTGCCACGCAATGATCATGATCATATTGGAAAAGTCAGTGGGGTCGAACTCGCAGTTGGTTGAACTTCCTTGACTCTGAGAAGGCCTTTGACAGCATATACCAGGCAACCAACACTGTGGAAGATACAGGGACATCACGGAATCCTGCTAAAGTTGGTGAACTTCATCAAGAGCATGTATGAAGGGACAAGTTGCCTAGTTGTACATGATGGCCAGCTCACTGACAGCTTTGACATCAAGACTAATGTGAGGTAGAGGTATTTATTGCTACCTTTTATTTTCACCTCAGAGGTCAGTTGGTTGACAAAGGAAAGCACTAGAGGGCACAGAAATGGCATACGTGTACACAGTTGGATGATCTTGACTTTGCAGATTACTTGGCACTTCTATTGCACACACAGGAACAGATGCAAGCAAAGACTTACCTCTTTACTATAAAAGTCCCCATGCATGCAATGTTTCAGATGTGGATTTTCAATCTGTATGGCTAAAGTTGTATGTCTATGTATTTCAGTTGGGTTACGAAAACGGCATCAGTCGACAGATGTCTTACATAATCCTTGCTGTGTCTCATTTGTTGACACTGGTGAGCACCTTTTTCTTCCTGCCGAAAAAGTTCATCGTCAAGCCAACCCTCCCAGCAAAGAGAACAGCAGACGTGGCTTATGATGGAGAAGTTGCTGTTGAACTCACTTCCGGTATGTGGGATCTTGTTTTGTGGACAAATGTGTCCCCAAATACACGTCTTCTTCTTCTCTTTGATTGGTTATTTTAATATGTTTTGTAGCTTTGATATAATTGACTATTTATTGTTCTATTCCATTTAAGATACATTATTTACAATTCGCTCTCTCTTTGTTCAAATGAAATATAAGAGAAATTGTTTATTATTTGTTCTCTCTTTGAACAATTGATGTGAAATAGATCCTTCTTCTTTGTGTTCCCCTGCTAGATCTCCGGTGTAGTTGACTGCTGGTTCTTCAACCTGCAGTGCAACTGATTTTTACGCACGTTACCTTTTTTCTTACTTTGTAAGGCTCTTTGCCATGAGGCAGCCACATTCTATGTCGACTGACGTGAGAATTTTCAGTTTTGGTAGGAATTAAGATTTGAAGTTTTCCCGGTGGCAGCCGAAGCCTACTCTTATTAATTTTAGGAATTCCAAGGGATCTTTAAAGTGCACAACTTGCATGTGGATCTCTTAGATTTTTTCAGCTTAATCCAAGAAGGCTGGATGTTCAATCTTACTTACCCTGTGGTCAGGGATGTAACTGAAAGATAGCAGTTAGGCTAGATCCACTCCAGCGTTTGGCCCGACGGTCAGACCCAACCCGCCGATTTTTTTGGCGGCTGTGCTGCGCATACCACCACCGGGACCCGATGGTCAGAAAACATCAATAAATAGTACAAAATGGTGTATAGCAGGAGGAGAAAGAGTTGTTCTTGTTGTGGTTAAGAAGAAGGTTTCGAAGACGCAACAGATCAAGAGGATTTTGAGTCCCCTCCCATACATCAAAAGCGGGAATCCCTCGGAGAGTTCCACCATCTCTATCCACAACTTTTCCAAGACTCTTTGACCTCATTTCCTACTCTCTAACCATGTTCTGTTTTCTGCTTTCGTCGCCACCCAGGCAAAATTCAAAATTTTTCCTGCCAAACTGAAAATGTTTAATGTGTCCCACCCACGTGCTCATTTGGCAGTTCTGAGCACCGCTGTAAAACACTTACCAAAACAAAAACAAACAGATATGTGGCGAGTGGCGAGAAAGGGGAAAGAATTTTTAGAAGCAAGGTCTACGAAAGTTATCCCCCTTTCACCTGGCGGATGGCGTCAATTGAACATGTTCATTCCTAAACTGTCTGGTTCAGGGCGTACGGTTTCAGTGTGAGTGTGTTGCTGTTTTTTATTACCAGTTGTTACTGTTCTGCTGGCGTTCATTCGTTTGCATAGAAAAAAAAAAAAGGTCCGTTCTGATCGTCTGGCCCGACGCCAATGTGGGTCTACCCTTAGAAGGAGCCAGGAGCAGCAGTAAACTATATTGTTATCTTTGTGTTCCAAGTATATAAGATCCATTTGTTTGCTTTATATGTGAATGATATCACAGTCCACACTTTTAGCATCAAGATTCTTCTTGAATACCCCACTCCTTGCTATCTTTCTGTTATTTCTGTGTGTCTCTTTTCTGCCTTGCCAGCTAAAAAATGTGTCACGACGCAGTGGAATTGGGCACTCGTCAATTTCTGTCCATGTGGAGTTATTGGTATCATTTTAAATCTTGTTCATTCATCTTGCTTTTGATGAAAAAAATACCTATCTATCTTGAGCAGAAGCGAAGATATTTGTGATTGAAAGAGGTAAGTTCACTTAGGTTTCAGCGGTAAAAATAACGTGAAAATGGCCGCCAACTTCGTAACATCAATAGCAAAAGAGTTCTTGACAACTGAAAAATTGTATATTTTGAGCTTTTAATCGTTTTTCAATATAATTCACATGGAAATGTGTTTCACCCTGATGCCTCACAAATGATTGTTTTTCCAGAAATCCAACAAATTGGCCAGCATTCTTAAGGTTTTTTGGCAGATTAACAGCATACACCTCACTAAACATTTTATTTAGCTTTTATTTGATGATTTTCCAAGCTTCAAAGGATTCAGATTTTCTCAGAGATGTGCAGAATTTCTTTATTTCTGCTCTTTTTTAAAAGATCTTTATATTTAAAAAAAATTAAGTTCAGAGTTTTTAACAAGCTGTGTATGTTAGGATACTCATCGCCTTTAAGGTAGTGGTTTTAAAGATTCTGCACTGTGATCCCTCCATCAAGTATTCTCTGTTTTACATCAACCCGCATAGTCTTATCACTATAGTTTGTTTTGTTTGGTTTTGTGCAGACAAAGCAACGTCCGAAGAGAGTCCGGAGGGTCCGCGGCAAAGCCTCATGAGCTGTATCGTGTCGCCGATTTACATCCTTCATGTCATCTGGTTGTCCATTTTGCAGCTGCGATTCTACTTCCTGCTCGGCTCTCTGAATAAATCTCTTGAGGACCTGCTGGACAATGACAAGGACGCAGGTCTGTCCTTGCAAGATAAGGAGAGAAAAGAAAAAAAACTTTAGAACAGACTCATTGAGAGTGTCAACAGCAAAAATTTATCGGTAGAGGTTTGGCATTCTAATGGCAACAATACTCCCATAGCGATGATACTTTATCCCGAAGTTGATGACATGCTCTCGTATAGTAATGATACCCTCTCTCGTTGTGATGATACACTCTCCCATAGTGATGATACCCAGTCTAATTGTGATGATACACTCTCCCATGACAATGAGACCCCACATAGCGATGATAGACTCGCCCATAGTAATGATACCCTCTCTAATTGTGATGATACCCTCTCCCTTAACGATGATACGCTCTTCCATGGTGATGGTACCCTCTATAATTGTGATGGTACGCTCTCCCATAATGATGATTAAACTCTCTCATTGTGATGATTAAACTCTCCCATTGTGATGGTACACTCTCCCATAGTGATGGTACACTTTCCCATAGTGATGATTAAACTCTCCCATAGTAATGGTACACTCTCCCATAGTGATGGTACACTCTCCCATAGTGATGATTAAACTCTCCCATAGTGATGGTACCTCTCCCATAGTGATGGTACACTCTCCCATAGTGATGATTAAACTCTCCCATAGTGATGATTAAACTCTCCCATAGTGATGGTACCTCTCCCATAGTGATGGTACACTCTCCCATAGTGATGATCAAACTCTCCCATAGTGATGATTAACTCTCCCATAGTGATGGTACACTCTTCCATCTCCCATAGTGATGGTACCTCTCCCATAGTGATGGTACACTCTCCCATAGTGATGGTACACTCTCCCATAGTGATTATTAAACTCTCCCATAGTGATGGTACACTCTCCCATAGTGAGGGTACACTCTCCCATAGTGATGATTAAACTCTCCCATAGTGAGGATACACTCTCCCATAGTGATGGTACCCCTCCCATGGTGATGGTACACTCTCCCATAGTGATGGTACACTCTCCCATAGTGATGGTACACTCTCCCATAGTGATGATTAAACTCTCCCATTGTAATGGTACCTCTCCCATAGTGATGGTACACTCTCCCATAGTGATGATTAAACTCTCCCATAGTGATGATTAAACTCTCCCATAGTGATGGTACACTCCATAGTGATGATACACTCTTCTATAGTCAGGTTGCCAGATTACCGGCTAAAGCCGCAAATCCAGCTTTTTAAAATCTTGCGGCTTTTCAGGCGCAGATCGGTCGAGCCGAGAAAATATTTCCTTCCTAGTCGACAAATTGTAATCCGACACTGGCTGGGCCTGAAGGAAGATCACAACGGGCCGTTGAACTCCTGTGTTGGGGCTAGCAGACCTGCCACTCATCCCGATTTAATCGGGATATCCCGATTTTTTCCCCCAAATCTCAAATCCCGATTTTCCCGATTTTGATCGCCAGTATCCTGATTTTTTGTCGTTGTTTCTGTTGCGTCCGATTCTTAGAAAAAAATATAAAAAGTTCTGCAATCTCTTTTGCTTGGAAGCACCGATTGGATATTTTATCGGCAGGAACTTGGAACGCTACTTTCTAAAGCATCTATGCCGAATCTAGTAGATGACTCACGCACGTTATTTCAACTAAAACCGACGTAGTATCGATTTTGAATTCCGACATGGATACACTCAAGATCTACCTTCCCTTTTATAACCCAGAATTCTCCGATGGTGTCCTGATTACTGTAACAATTATGACATGGGCCTAAGAAAAATCTATTCGTTGTTCTGCCGTTGCTTTAAAAGCAAGCTTCGTCTGAGTTCTGCTTAGTCGGGCCCGTCATCAAGACCTGTCAATGGAACGTTCAAACGCTCATTCTCATCACGTGACATGACCTCGTATGTGTGAGTAGCGCTGGAGACATCTCCGGTAGCGCATGTGTCGGGGACTAGGCCTTCTGAGAAAGCCTAGGTCGGGGACCGTCGGCTGTCGGGGTCAGCAAAGTTCATTCACAGTGATCGAGGTGTTTTTCGGGACTTATCGAGTGTGGACGACCGGGGGGCGGCGGGGGTATTGTTTTGACACTTGGGCTTAAAGTGCGTGCCGTGATACTTGTATTGTTTGAGGACAAAGTAAAGGAATAAGAAAGAAAGAAATGAACAACCTTGACGCGATCTTTTTTCCGGGGGGTGCCTTGAGTGTATATGCGATGGAAGTCAAACGTTGTTACTGTATGAAAAGGCGGGCTTTTTGTACGGATGATTCGAGTTATGTGTCAGCTATTTTCAAGACTACGAGAGTTTCAGCTTTACTGCAACCTGCGCTCCCCCAGTCTATCCAACTCCCGACTTGAATAATGCTGTCTTTCAGTTTTCCCTCTATTTAGAGGCCCAAACGTGAACTTATTCCTGCAAAAGTTTTCTTTTGCATACTTGCCTCATAAAAGGGTACCAGGACACCCCCACCCCACCCCCCCAATCCCCAGTACCCCTTATGACTGATTTGCTGTTGATCCCGATTTTTCACCTGATCCTGATTTTTTTCCTCTAAAATCCTGATTTTTAGATTTGATAGAGTGGCAGGTCTGGGCTAGGCATTATTTATTTATTTTTTAAAACTGAATAAATAGGTACATAGTATAAAAAATCTGAATAAAATAACAGAACGAGTCCAAGACCTTCCCCCAATCATTACAAACATCAATATTTAGGTTTTTCTAATTGGCCTAGGCCTATGTATCAAATATTTTGACTCATTGTAATATCTTATCTGTTTTAATGAAATGCTGCGCGCCGTGCATAGAATTTTATACTGAAAATTTTTCAGGCTTTTTTTGGTAGAGCCTGCTGGCAACTCTGTATAGTGATGATACCCTCTCATTGTGATGATAAAAAACTCTTCCATTGTGATGATACACTCTCCCATGACAGTGAGACACACTCATTTATTGTGATGATGCTTTCTCCCATGACAATGAGACACTCCCATAGCAATGATACGCTTTCCCATAGTGATGATAAAATTGGTGATAAAACAATCTTCCTAAACAATGATAAACTCTCCCTTAGCAATGATACACACTCGTAAAGCAATTTTACAGTCTCCCAAAACGATGAAACTCTCTCCCATTGGGATGATACAATTGGTGATAAAACCTTAGGGATGATGCACACTCCCATGTCAATTTCACCCATATAGCTATAACAATGATACACTCTCCCATAGCAATGATACACTCTCCTATAGCAATTATACATTCTTTCATAGCCATGATAAACTTTCTCTTATGATGTGATTGATGCATGTTTTAATGAATGAAATACTTTATATGCAAACCAGGTTCAAATTGACTCCGTGACTGAATTTAAGTGGAAAGTGCCCCCAATCTTGCTATTTCAGGTTGATATTAATACCTTTATCCTCGATGAATGTACAAACATAATTGAGGTTGGTCAATTTACAATAAAGTTAGATTTTTTTGCTCACTAAGTTCTTGAAGTTGACAGCAGTGTTTGTGTGCTCAAGCAGACCAGCATCACTGGGTTGTTTTATTTCTATTTTTGATAAAGCATGATTTTGTGACATACTAGATTTTTAAGTTTTAAAGTCAAACGGGGGTGATTGTGTGCACATGCAGATCAATGTTGCCAGTTGTATTATGTGGAAAGTCAGAGCGAACTGACTGTTTTTGTTTCTGCTGCGTTGTTCTTAATTTTGAAATGAGCTCAAGGAACTGACATGTTTTTTTGTTTTTTTCAATCTGCCACAGTGAGCCACTACACAAATGTGTCCATGTACATTCTTATGTGCGGAATATTTGCCTCCCCGTTTGCTGGATTTGTCTACGATTTCCACAACAGGTTCTTCAAGAGTAAGTACTGAAAATTACTGAAAAAATGTTTTGGTAATGTGCGCCTCTTATTTCCATAACTTTCTCTTAGTGTGAGAGGATGTCTGTTTGCCAGTGTGATGTGCTCATAATGCAACTTTGACTTGCATGCTGTGGGTCGACTTTCGATTTGAAAAACTCAAATGTCTTCAGTGTTGCATGATGTTGTTGTCCAACAATCAATTTTGTTACAGCTTGTCATGTTTGTAGTCTGTACTGCTTTTGCAAAATTGCATATCTATATCTATGTATGTCAGTGTGTTATAGCTTAAACATTCAACTGTAAACTTTCATTAAATTTCTTTGACATTTTTATTATTGAACAGTCTTTTTGTTGACAAAAAATGGTTTGAGAGAACTATAAGACTTTGACACAGGTTATGTCAGTGTTCATGTTAGAAAAAGTCCAGATTCAATACATAGCACTGTGAGAATGTGATAGCCTAGCTAACACACTTATTAGGACACATCCAGGATAGCAGTCAGTATCAAAAGGTCACTTTGGGGTTTGGTTCTTGCTTTGTGTTTTATATTGATTATCGTGATGATTAAACAGATCCACATAATATTTCTAGCAAGGACAGTGAATGATAAAAACAGCCGTTTGTTTTTTTGTGCCAATGTTCATCTCATCAAGTACAGTCGAACCTGCCCTGACGGCCACCTCTATAAGACGGCCACCTGTACAAACGGTCACTTTCCATCCCCCCTTGCGTTTTTTCTATATAATTTAACTGTGTAAAACGGGCACCTGTCCAACGCGGCCGCGGTCGCGGTCACCATAATTTAACACACAACCCCTATCATACTAAGCAATAATACCTGTCTAAGACGGTCCCCTTAGTGACTCCATTACGTTTTGTCATAAATTGTGCATTGGCCCCTGGCATTGTGGGCGAGCCGTCATAATTCAATCACCTGTCGTTGTTGTTAGGTAGTCCCTCCAACCGATCATGTTGCGTAGGCCCCTCCCACTGTTGACAATAGCTACCAATTTTCAGCTGCTGGTGAAGAAAGTGTGTAATCCCTCATAACCCATAAGCTCCGCCCAGAACTCATACACATGAATCGTAAGTGAGATGAGTGGTCACTGTTTACCCAGTCAGTAACGAAGTAACAAAGGACGTCAACATGAACTTGTTGCAGAAGTGTCGCTCGTTCTCTGAGTGGTGGCGACCCATGTGTTTGTTTTAACATGGCATTCGGTCTTCCTTGTCTGATACAATTCGTTTTATTGTCATCCTTGTGCAAAATCAGCGACAAAATAAAAATTACAAACGAAATACAAACCAACAACAACCACACCAACAAAGACATCATAGTGGGGCTACTTTCGATTGGGGCCTCAAATGGGAATGATTTGTTTTCTTTATCTTGATCAGTCCTGCATAAGACGGCCACCTGTCTTATACGGCCACTTTTGTCCTTGACAATGGGTGGCTGTCTTAAAAAGGTTTGACTGTATTTAAAAAGTTTTGGTAACTAAGTTTTAGATGAGTACTATCTTTCATGGCAATACAGTCAAAGTGCCAGGCCGGGGTTATTTTAGCATTCTATACTTGGCGTTTAAAAAAAACCAGACACCCTTTTTTAGTGTTTTTTGTATTGAAAGACTGATTTTAACAAGAAACAATCTCTCTATAAGGAAAGTTTGAACATTTTACAAATCAATTACCCATAAAACAATTTTAAAAAATGAACTTTGTTTCCTGAAATTTGATCTTTTATTTGTATGCCCTAAAATGAAAAGTCACAGTTAATACCGCGTATAGCCGCCGTGGGCATTGGCGACTTCTGTGCACCTGTGCCGCATGCTTCGCAAAAGTCTTTGTATGGGATGCTGTGGAATGTTGTTCCATAATATGTTTGTAAGTGCTGTACATAGCTGTCCAAGGTGACCGGCTGAGGTCTTAGGCGTCGGCACACTTATGGTTCTCCGTCCCTTTCACTCCCTGGCTGTCTTGGTAGCAAGCCGGAAGCGATCTCGTAGGTGCAAGACCCGAATGTACCGGTCATGGGCTGGTGTTGTAGCTCTAGGACGACCCGTCCGGGGACCATCCTGCACGGATCCAGACGTCTGCAAACGATTCATTAGTCGATATATCGTGTCTCTTGTCACATTGAAGGTGCTTGCAATATTCGCTACCGGCGTATTGGCCCTCAGTATACCAACTGCCTGATTGCGCTCTTAGAGTTCGTTAAACGCAACATACTGTATATTTAGATTAGATGTTTTGAAATGAAACTTTTAACGTTTTATTCTTGGCTACAGATAAAAGATGTGTTAAATCCATAAAATAAACTAAAAAACCCAAAAACGTTCGAGAAAAATGACAAAACACGGTTTATAACAAAACAAGACTTGAGCTTTATTTACTGGGCACCTGATCATAAATGCAGGCTGATCAGGAGCGTCAAGTGTTCACAATCACATGTTGAAAATTTCAGCTAAATGGGTTTTCAACTTTTCATGAAACACGCAATTAAAATGTGTCTGGTTTTTATTGACGCTAAGTATATTATAGCAGAGAGTATTGTTGGATCTTACTCAAATTTAAAAAAGCATATTTTTACATCATGTCAGATTGTTAGCACAAAATATTGTTGCATG
This sequence comes from Aplysia californica, assembly GCF_000002075.1. Classification (NCBI taxonomy): domain Eukaryota; kingdom Metazoa; phylum Mollusca; class Gastropoda; order Aplysiida; family Aplysiidae; genus Aplysia; species Aplysia californica. The sequence goes on from NW_004797600.1 coordinate 167,910, forward strand.
TTGTGTCAGATTAATTGTAAAGTAGATTTCTATACATTTTCAGATTAATACGTAAGTATTTTTGTGCAATTTAAGAGTCATAATGAAGTATAGTTTATAATATTATAAATAATCAGATTTTTAAAGAAATTACCTTTTTTTGGTATACAGTCAAAACTGTGTAAAACGGCCACCCATTGTCTTGAAGAAAAGTGGCCATATCATTGTTTCTGAGGTCCAAACTGGGGCTGATCTCAGGATAAGGACTGCCGTAAGGCTAGTTCTAAAGTGTTTTTGTTTTCTTTTGAAAAAGGGGGGAGGGTGATGTAAGAAGGGTTTTTTGTTTTGTTGGTTTGTTTGTGGTTAGCTTTCTTTTTGTTACTAATTTTTTGCAAGGGTAAAATAAACAAAATATTATGCAAGTGAGATGATGAAGAGCAAGTGCCATGGTAAAACAAACACATGGGCCGCCACCTCTCGGAGAATGAGCAACTTGCTATTGCAAGTTCTTGTCAACGTCCATTGTTACTTTGTTGCAGATTAGGTAAGCAAAACAGTGATCAGTCACCTCACACATGATTTGTGCATGAGTTGTGGGCGGGGTTTATAGGTAATGACGGATCACGTTTCCCTCACCAGCAGTTGAAAACTTATTGTTAAGCCTACCCTTTGGTCAACTTGGGTAGACATTCATTGGAGAGACTAACAGTAACGAGAGGTGAATGAATTATAAAGGCCCGTCCAAAGCATGAAGGGTCGATTCAAAATTTATAACAAAGCATCGGGCAATGAATGACCACGCCTGGCCTCCTGAGGCTGGTAAATTTGACCATGGGTTGATAAAATAAGTGGCTGTGGCTGCGTTGGACAGATGGCCGTTTTACACAGTTAAATTGTATCGAAAAAATGCAAGGGGGGGAGGGGGGGGGATGGAAAGTGGCAGTTTGTACAGGTGGCCATATTATACAGGTGACCGTCATGGCAGGTTCGACTGTATTTGTATTTAGACAGTGAATCCGTGATGCGTCGGACTCTGATGCCTGCAGTGATCCCATTGGCCATCACAACAACGCTGTGTTTGATCATGTCTGGTCTGGTCCTGGTGGAACACCCGCATGCCTGGTATGCTGTCTTCGTTGCGCTGGTGCTGTTCCGCTCCTTCCTCTACACCATGGGTGCTGGTTTTATCAATGCTATGTGAGTATTGGCCCTTTTCTTGTACATTAGGAAATGCAGGAACAGGCACATCAAGAAATTTACATTTTGTTTTGTTGACTGATTTTGCTATAAGCTGGTATGGATATTTGGTGTGCTGAAGACGGATCTTTCCTGAAGTCTTCCTTTTTGGTTTCTTATAAATATGGAAGTGCAGCCATCTAAAAAAAAAAAGCATTCTGTATAGCTGCCTGAAAGGTGAAGGGCAGCAGTGCTTCCTTGGAGGACAATGGGCCTGGTAAGTTAGACAATAATTAGCAGCTATGGGAGTTAAAAACTGTACTGTCAGCAACTGCTGAGACATATCTGTGAAACACTAAATAGGAAGAAAAGGAGGAAGAAATAGACATCAAATGAGTCTAAGACTTCAATTTATTTTTCTGGGAGAGTCTAAAGCCCTGGTTACACGCAATGATAAATTGTTAAAAATCTGGTTGATCTATCAATTATGAGACAAATCGTCAGGTGCAACCGCAAAATTGTACAAAGTTTGGAGGATGGCTTGCAATCACGGTGAGATTTGATGGCGTAGAATCACTTTAAGCCGCCGCGCAGGATTAACTCACTGGAGACGGTTCACGCAGCATTTGCGAGCACCAGTGTTTCCCCGAGAGGCGGTTCACGCACCCCCTGGGAGCACAAGTTTCGCGTTTTGTCCTCGCCAAAGTATGCGTGCAAACGCTGCATGAACCATCTCTTATCGTGCAGCCAACCTTTGTTTCGTTTCGTGTGAAGTTTCACCAGAATTGGCAGGAGACTTTTTGAGTTATCGACCCAGAAGGAAAGTTAGTCACACTGAGGCCCTACTTTCGTATTTCTGACATGTCTGTTCTCGCAACACTTTGTCAGTACAATGGCAGCACGTTTAGGTTTAGTAAGAGTTTTACGGCACTTGCAACACAATAAGATCATATAAGTGCTGAATATTAGGTGTTACAAGAGAGTAACGAACACAAAAAAAGGAGAGATCAGGACGAAAGTTGGTTTATAGGAAAGAAGGAGCAAACCACACCAGAGCACCTGCCAACCACCCATTTGGCAGCACGAAAAAAGCAAACATTTTTCAAGTGTTTGATGACTTTGACAGTTCAGAAAATTCTGATCATGATATTTTAGACCCTGGGGATCCCGATTTCAATGTAAATGAGCATCAAAGCACTGATTCTGATAGAAAGTGTTCTAGATCTAGACTAGGCTTTCAAATGCAAAATTCCACTTTGTCTGGAGCCCTGTTTTTTTCACACTGAAGTGGATTGGACAGCTAAATACATATGGATTACCATATTGATTACCTGCCTATTCATTAGTATAGACTTTTTTTTCATTTTGAAACACAAAACACAATAAAAGGCACACACAAGGTTAATTTTTGGGTGGGTTTTTTTGCGGGTTTTTTGTTATACAAGACATAACGTTAAAAATTTTTGGCGAGCAACAAATTATAGCACATTTTCAAAAAATCATTTTTTTTAAACTGTAAAAGATATTGCCTTTCTGGTTTTTTGTGTCATTTTAGGCATGTTTAGATCTGATATGTGTGTAGAAATGGTGGTTGTGTGTCTTTGGGAAGGGTGTTGTTTGAAATGTTGAAATACCCCGACAAATGCAAGTCTTCAGCGCATGTAGACCCGAAAAAGGCCCAGTCTCCAGTGAGTTAAACTTAGGGCTCAGAATATTTTAAATAATTATCGCAGGTAAATACTGATTTCATATTCGGTATCAGCGTCTCAAAATAGTCTAAGTTGCTTGGGGAACCTTATTTGATGTGTTATTATGTAAATTTTAGCAATTTTATTATTTAGTTGATCATCAATGGTGAAGTTGCATATCAAGGTCACCCAATGTGTTGCACATCTGCAGTCAAGTCAATGACTAGGAATCTCCCTTATCGAAAGAAAACTATGCAATAGATTGGAACATATGAACAGACTACACAGCTCAATAAAACGGACTGTTCTCGCATACGACGAATCTGACACAATTTATCATTGCGTGTAACTGCGGCTTTAGACATCAGCTTGTTGTTCTGGGTGAGTCTAAGACTTCAATTTTTTGTACTGGGAGTGAGATTATAAGATGGCCGATGAATGCAGGAATGAATAACTCTTGTCACATGTTGTTAAGTATTACTTTTTACCGTGATACGTTTTTTTTTTAAATTTCAGATTTCCCAGTGAGTACTTTGGTATTCTGTACGGCGTCCTCATCTTGACCGGTGGCATCATCAGCATGTTCCAGTACGCTCTTTTCCAGTGGTCAGAAGCTGCTGGCTCCAACCAGGTTAGATATTTTGAAGACTTCTCTCTTTGTTATGAACAGAAGAAAAAAAAGTATATTTATTTATTTTAGCTGAAATAAGTTTTCATTGCATGTAAACATTTACAATTCATAGTTTGACACTGTGCAAGCCAATTGTACAAATGCTCTAGTTGATCTTCTCTGCTGTTCCCTGATTTGAGCTAGGTTTTAATGACTCATCTAAGGACACTACTCTTAATAAAGCTATCTCATACTGACTTAGGATTATGTCATAATTGAGTTATTGTTCAATATCCACCTGAGCTCTGTTGCTCCTTGTTTTGATTTTTTAATGGTCATCTGCTGCTTTTGAAGACATCAGTCACTGTTTTTGATCAGTCGTCATCTTTGTTCTCTTGACATATTTTGTACCCCTTTAGTAATGACCTTATAATGTAGCCTCTTCATTACTAAGCTTTTGAGACTGCTGTATGTTTGGGGGATAATTTCTCCCTTTCTTTATTTATCGTCTTTGTTTTGGAAGAAAAGGAAATCGAAAGAAGTAATATTTGAAGAAGCCCACCTTGGCCGCTCACTGATGAAAACAGGAAGAGACAAATGCTGTTTCTGGGAAACCTGAATAGACATAATAGCCTTGAACATTGAGGGGAGCAGTGAAGGGAGGGGGGGGGGGATTTGCCCCCACCACAATTGTAATCAAGGCCAGACGGGCTTTATGTCATGCTAGACGTGTAATATCGCAATAGACCGTGGTCGATTGGGTGGGACTTACGGTAGATCACCATAGAATGATAAACCTTCAATAAACCAGCATTGTGCCAAACTCGGATCGTCTATTGCACTCGCTTGTTTGCATTTTTGAGAATGATGGTAAAGAGCTATCTATGTGTATGTTCCTCAGGTTAATCTTTTCCTTCTGGTGCTTGTGCTGGTCACCTATGGTCACCCGTTGTTCCAGTGGTGGACAGCACGCAGGGCTGAGCGATCTGGCTCACTGGACAAAGACAAAGACGATCGTCTGATGTCACAGTAGACGCAAATGCACACTCGAGGGCCAGTTGGTCTGTTGTTGCTGTTGTTCCTGGTTTACAGTTACATACTTACTGCACCTCGCAGTATTATAATGAAATCTACAGTTGTTATAGTTTAGAGGGATTATTTTCTATATAATTAGATCTACATCCCTTCGGTGCCATCAATATTTAGATACTAATTCTTGTCAGTGAAAGTCACAGCTTTAGAATAATAAAGAATACTCATACTTTATTTGTCACTCACGATGATGATATCTTCGGGACTGAAAGTGGCATATATGATAAGTCAGAGGATTTCTCACCCTCACTGTTTTGTAAGTTGATTGATGTTGATTTAAACCTAACTGTTTATTAACAGCCTCAACAATGTTATTTTATTTGTACAATGAATTTCTTCTTCAGCATATATTGTAGTTGTAGAACATAAGCCCACAAAACAACTTTTTTTTCCCTCTCATGTGAAAATTTATATCAGCCATGTAATCTGCTTTAGATCCTCTTCGACAATAGGCTATTATTATTTGAAAAAAATAGCAAGAAGTTTTGAAAGATGCAGAAGAGATCAGGAGTTTACTTTTTAATTCTTTTAGGACCTATGATAAGACAAGATTCTTTACCAGTGAACGAAAAGAAGGAACAAGTGAAGGAAAAGGAAAAACAAGAAAGAATTACTGTTGGATAAAGTGGTTTAATGGATGGAAGTGCAAAAAATGTGATTCTAGAGTTCTGAACTGATGGTGGAGAGAACTTGATAGCAATAGATTGTGTTAACTCATTCTCTGCCCATTACCGATATATTGGCAGCGTGACCGCACCATTTTCACCCTTTACCGATACATCGGCACAGGCTATACTCAAACAGTGTTTGGTTTGTAAATGCTTGATCCATAATTTTTTGTTTTGATATAAAAACAAATCTCAAAAGTAGAAACTTCCTGCAACGAAATATTGTGTCTATAACTACGTAAGTGGGTTGAAAGTTGATATTATTGGAGTATTTGGTGTGTCTGTGAAACCAAAACATGAAGGATGACCACACCCATTTCTAGTTCCAGCTATGTTTCTGGGCCTGGTTGCTCATAACCCCATAGGCATATAGTATGTGCAACAGACCAGGGTCTTTTTCTTTAGTAAACGTAAGGGACAGAGATGATAATGACCTAGAATTCTTAGCTTTAGATTCTGATTCGAGTGATGATTGAATCGAGAGTTAGAGGTGTGAAAAAAAGACAATTTGTAGATCTGAACCTTCAGTGACACCATGGAGGATAGTTGAAGACAAGGGAGTGAGTGAATATGCTGGAAAATGAAAGGGAAAGAAAGCTAAGAGAAGTGAAAATCAAGAGGATAATGACCTAGATCTAGGTCTAAATCTAAATCTAGACTTGGACATGCAAGTGCAACTCCGGCAAATTCTGATTCATTACAACTTTTGGTATTGTCACAGTGATGTAACTAAATTGATAATGAAATCTGCTAGAATTGCACAATTTCATACCTTTTTACAGGAACATGTTGGGAATTGAACGTAACATTCATTTTATTAATGTTTTTAAAAATATAAATTTAATGATTTATTTTCTAAGTAGGCAATTTAGTCTGTCTTTTTATTAGCTCCCCTGTGATGGACGTATTCTCTGACAAATATCAATTACGTCCTTTGCCTAATCAAATATTTTTTTACCACTGTCAATAATCACCTTTCAAAATAGGGAGTGCTTATTTAGGCCACATATGGCCTAAATAAGGTAAGGGAGGGGGGTTTAGCTTATTTAGGCCACAGTGGACTGTGGCCTAAATAAGGTAAGGGAGGGGGGTTTAGCTTATTTAGGCCACACATGTTCAAACTACCCTTTTCAGGCAACTGAGTTCATTCCACTTTCATAATGGTGCCCCTTTCTCATTTAGTATGGTTTTGCCGCCTCAGTGCACAACTTATAAATCATAACCATAATGAATATTGTAAAGAACAAAGCACAAAACGCAAAATTTTGCTCAATTCCAATGGTTTGAATGAGGGCTGGATTTTTCCTTCATGGAGGGGCAAAAGCTAGGCTACCATTTTGGCACACTTTAGTCAAGTGAAAAGGTCAAATCCTCCGAATGGACTTTCGGGTTAAATTTGGGGTATAAAAAGTGTGTATACTACGTGGCTGAGTCAAAGTTACACTATCTTTGCCTGAGTGACACTCTCTCGTACTGTCTCGTAGTAGTACATGTAGGCTAGTAGGCCTAGTAGTAGTAGTAGCAAAGATCGTGTAGAGAATATTTGGTAGTAGATTCTATCTAGTAGGCAGTTTAGTGAACGTGCTCGCGGCAGGGCGAATCGGCCTCGATAAGCCCCGTAGACTTTTGTGATCGGCCACGAAGCCTCGTGTTTTGATGGGTCTAGATCTAGATCTAGATCTAAACAACTCAGTGCTATTCGCACTGCCACATCCGACAGGCCTAGATCTACATCTTTTTAAAAGGAAAAGAAAGATCATCAAAATGGTTGAATTCGCATGAAAATCGATTAGGTAGAACTAGAACTATTAAAACTTGCTTCTGAAAACAAGGCAATTTTTATACGAAGGCCATTTTTATAACTCGATGAAATAAAAACTACTGACTGTGTACTGTGTTATTCTGTATAAAAATAAATTATGAAACTTCAGGACGTAGATCTATTATTATTTACCAGCATCTTTTGACGCCTGAGCTGTAGAGGTTGAAGTTTTCACAACACTAATAGATCTAGTAATAGGGTTAGGTAATACGCCTTTCCGTAAAAAATGCATAGATCTACAAAAGCCGACCACCGAATCGACCGGGCGCCTCGGTCTCCCCTGCACTCTGATTCAATATTATATTTAAACAAAAATGCTAATCAATGAAAATTGCAAATTGATGATAATAGTATAGTCCTGTAGAGGATAGGTGGACTCCGGGGTCTGCATAGCGAAATACTAGGTTTTAGGATGTGGACCCCGGAGTCACCGTAGTGAAATAAGGTTTGGTTTAAGTAAGGATTGGTACTAGGTTTTAGGACAGGTGGACCCTGGGGTCACCGCAGTGAAATAAGTAGGTTTCTTTAAAGATTGGTGGAACCCGGAGTCACCAAGGCCGTAGAGGATTAAGAAGGTTTAACTCACTTGCGACTGGGCCCTTTCACCAGCCACAAGCGTTGAAGACTGGCGTTTTGGGGGGTATTTCAATAAATCACCACAACTCTCAGAATTACCCTATTGTAATCATTTTTTGACACAGTAAAGTAACATTCAAGCTTAATCTAATACAAAAAACTAAAGTTGTCTAAGTCTAATACTTTAATTTGTATGATTTTAAAAAAATTGGCATGAATTTGAATTTCGAAAAATTTCCAGAGACGTGACAAGTAGAATGAAATTCACTGCAACAACAAAAATAAAAGTTCAAAGTGTTCTGGTTTTATTTGTATACATGTGCAAGTGTTTGGTGAAAATATAAAAGCTGGTCTGTGCATTGATTCAGACCCATACACTGAATTACATGAGACAGATGTACGGCACGACGTTGTGATTTCGTTGCGCGAAAAACAACACCGGTACTAGTGCTAGATCTAGCCCTAGAACTACGACTCGGGCCGTGTTCGGGTACATATCCAGGATCCTAACTATTAGACACATCATATTCTGAGACACTAGAACTAGTAAAACGTACAGAAGTATAGAAAACGGCGAAATTATGTGATTCTTGTTCATGCGACTTCTTCGACCGTTACTATGACGCGACTGTCGGATTACTATGAGCTGTATAGAAAAAAACAAAGCGCGAGTTCCGGTCTGTTCAACCACAGTTGGGGTCACTGTCCTTCACCTTCAATAACTTAAAAACTACCGGCCCCAGAGATACGAAACGAAATCTAAGTAGCTCAGGCTTGGCCAAACAAGGGTACGAGGCGGGTCTCGCGATCCGTGCGTGATTTGTAGAGCGAAAAAAAAATTCCAAAGTTGGTCACGCAGGGCTTGTGAGACCCGACGCGAGCGTCATGGCGGGGGTCACGCAACTGTTGTGTGACCCGTCTGAAGTGAGTTAATTAAGGATTGGTGGACCCCCGGGACACCTTGATTAAACCTACTTATTTTACTACGGTGACCGCAGGATCCACCTATTCTAAAACCTAACTAGTATTTCGTTAGGTAGACCCTGGGGTTCACCTTAAACCTACCTATTTCACTACGTTGACTCCAGGGTCCACCAATCCTAAAAATTAAACCTAGATCTATCTACATGTACTTATTTCACTACATTGACCCCAGGGTCCACCAATCCTTAATTAAACCTAGATCTACTGATTTCACTACATTGACCCTGTGGTCCTCCAATCCTTAATTAAATCTATATCTACTTATAATTTCACTACTTTGACCACGGGCTCCGCCAGTCCTATTATAAAATAAACTTAGATCTACTTATTTCATTATGTTGACCCCGGGGTCCACCGATCCTTAGTTAAACCTAGATCTACTTATTTCACTATGCTGACTCCGCGGTTCGCATCCTAAAACCTAACATTTTGTTAGGTAGACCCCGGGGTCCACCTATCCTTTTGGCTAGATAGACCCCGTAGTCCGCCTATCCACTTTCTTGATAATAACTGAAAAGAATACATGCCAGTTGTCATTTATAGTGAAGACAAATGAGGGGAAAAAATATAATTAGGTAGACTTTAATTTGTCCAAAAAATTGCAAGTGCAAGTGAAGATCATAAAATAATTTTGTTATTTTCTGGTCACCTTTCCAAGGACCTTAAATTGATTCTACATCACATGTCATGTATGATACGGCTGTGAAGGAAAATGGATGTGAAGAGTTTTAAAGAGATAATAACGTAACTTGTAAAGAAAACAATGCTTTACATTGGTTTGGTTATTTTGACTACATATGTGGCCTAAATAAGGTAAGGGAGGGGGGTTTAGCTTATTTAGGCCACAGGTGTGGCCTAAATAAGGTAAGGGAGGGGGGTTTAGCTTATTCAGGCCACAGGTGTGGCCTAAATAAGGTGAAGGAGGGGGGTTTAGCTTATTTAGGCCACCTGTGGCCCAAATAAGGTAAGGGAGGGGGGTTTAGCTTATTTAGGCCATATGTGGCCTAAATAAGGTCACCCTTCAAAATATGTATGACGTTCCATACTTATTATTATTTCATTTTACTTATGAAAATCCTTCTCAGACATACACACACGGGGGCTCTCGTGGCCTAGAGTTTAAAGTGTTGGCCTCTCATTCGAAGGTAGGTCCCGAGTTCGAATCCGGGTAGAGACCGAAAAATTTTCTTCTCTAAAATTGTCTCCTTTCACCTCCTTTCCTGCTTTCTAGCAATGTTCTGTCATCTGTTTCGTCTCCTCTTTCTACCCCCACCCCCTCACCTCCTTTGCCCCCTCCTTGGGGCTCCTGACTCTTTCTGCAGCCTTTCTACTGCTACTCCTTGGCTCCTTCTTACTGCTGTCTTTCAGCCACACCCCTGATCTTGTGGTAGGAAAGATCTACACCTAGCTTTCTCAGACAAGGGCGAAAAATCTCGGAGGGCCCTTGTGCAAGTTGCGCACTTTAAAGATCCCTTGGTGGTCTAAAATTGATAAGAGTAGGCTTTGGCCGCCACCCGCGCAAAATTCAAAATTCCCCACCAACTGAAAAAGTTTAATGTGTCCCACGCGCTCATATGACCTTATGTAGTTGCGAGCGCAGTAAAACACTTATCAAACCCCCCCCAATATCATACACACCTATCATTCACAATCAGATGCACAGAGAAAACCGGTGAAAGCTGGTATTTAAATGGGTAGAGAATGAGTTATGACATTTTACTTTATCTTTCGTCCTATTTTTTGTTATATCCTTCCCATCTGGTTTTTACATAAATCCTCTGCAGGCAATTTTTACTTTTAATGCTAGAAATTACACATGTATCAGGCTTACTCTTATAGAGTTGTGAACGCATGCATGCCCTTGTATGTGTATTTTACACTTATATTATGTGTGTTGCATTTAGTGTATACATTTGTGTACTCTAGTTTTGCCATGATGTTCACTTATCTCAAGTGAGCTGGACGAAATAGCACAGACTAGGGGTGGAGAACATCAAATGTATTGATTTAAGCATTCAGTCCACCTTGAGGCTTCCTATTTCTATATACAGTAGTGGTCTAAAGCTCATTTTTCATCACTTATCATCCTATTTTGCCTGAAAAACCTTATTTCCTGAGAGAACCAAATTTTTCTCTGAAAGATCTTCACTTTTGATCCCCATTTAATAAAATAGAACACGGGTAGTCCTAATCAACCAAATAAGACTTGGATGTTCATATCTACTTAATAATTCTCCACATCCGGCAGTCATTTTATTGCCAACAGATTTTAAGTACCTTTTGAAAGTTAGTGGTGCGATTATGTCTTTCAGTCAGTAGGCAGGTATTTGCAGGATGGGTATAATTATGTATAATAGTCTATTTGGTTGGTTCCCTCACCTTTCCTCTTGCTATAATGTTGGGGAGTTTTAATGTAACTATAGTGCAGTCAAAAATTCGATGCGCGACTTATTGTCAAATATCTCCTCAACTATGGAACATAAACTCTCCAGCTTTTGCACAGTGACTTGTATCAATTTGTCTTAATAGATGAATATTTTTGTATAGACCTGTTAGCTCTATTTTAGAAAATTCCTTGATAAATACTATAAAAAAATTCTAGTGGGTGGTTTCTACTGATTTTAAAAGGTTTACAGCTGGAACAATATCGCTTTTAAAAGCAAGTCCGTTACTTTTTTCTAATCGCGAGATTATCTTTATTGAATGCATGCTTTGGGAACTTCATGTGCAAAAAAGTGTTCACTATAAAATTTATTTCTTTTCACTAGTTTTGCCACTTAAAAGTGTCGTTGGTGAGCTGTGATGGAACCCATATGCGTATACAAAATGTGTGTGAGGAGCTGGAAGTGCTGTGGACAATTCTATTTCCCGCGTGAAGGAGGGTTGTAGTATTTTATATAAATTTATGAAGAAAAGTTTTTTAATCTAGCCTCAATTGTTGTTGAAAATTATGATTAAGTTAAGACAAATTGAGACAAACTGCTGTGCAAAGTACGGGTGACATTGATTCACCCATTATAAAGATATTTGAGGATAAGTTGAGCCACGAATTTTTGACCGCACTGTAGTTACGGTCACCTTAAACTTGAAGTGCCTCTTAAATTGTGATGTTATATTAGAGCAGAGTATGTGTCGTAAAATTTAGACCTTTTTTTCAATTTTTTTTTCTTAGTCGTTTATTCAATCCTGAGTATGGTTTTACACCTTGTGTATGTGTGCACCTTTTGTGTGTGTGTGTATTTCATTGACTCTGTACTTCCCTTTGGAAATGAGCACTGTCCAAAACTTGAAGTGAGATCTTGTCTTGTATTTGTAGTTTGATATAGTTTTTACATTTTTAACGTGGGTGGTTGGCGGGTGCTCTGGTGTGGTTTGCTTCTTCTTTACTATCAAACATCTATCGTCTTTATCTCCCCTCGTTCTTTTTTGTGTTTGTTACTCTCTTGTACCACCTCTAATATTCGGCACTAATATGACCTTATTATGTTGCAAGTGCCCTAAAACTCTAACTAAAACTAAACTAAACTAAAAATGCAAATGGTTTTTAATAACTGCTCCCTATGTGAATATTTTAAAGAAAGTTACGTCACCCATTTCAGTAATATTGATGCCATGGCACTTGGTATTTCTTTTTTGAGAAAGATGCTTTTGTACCTCATTGATCAGTTTTAGGATAGAACTAGATTTTGTTATGTTTCCCACTGCCAATAGATTGTACTACTAGTGAAAATTTGAATCTTACAGTAAGGCATTGTATTGTTGTGAATGTGTTTTTAAATAAATAGTTCTTGCAGTTTCTGTGGAGAGATAAATTGTCCTTAGGTTATGAGAAGCATATATAGGCTATATATATATATATATATATATATATATATATATATATATATATAAATGTTATAATGCCTCCTCATCTCTTAAAGGGCTTAAAGTTAAAGTTTGAATTTCTCAGAGAAGCTGTTTTTGTGCCATGTCCATGACATTGTTAGAGTGCAGACTTTAAAAAGTTTGATATTTGTTTTAACATTTTTTGAATGAATGAAAATTGCTTTAGAAGTATGATCTCTGTCAAGTTCAGTTCTTTCCTTTTAATCATCTTGTACGGGGCTAGAGGGACGGGGCAACTCAATAATATAATGGTCCTACTTTAAAAAAATTTTCCTGTTTCTTCTGACCCTTAATTTTGTGTTTTCCTCGCCTGAAATGGCCATCAGATAGTTTACTTTACTGAAACCATTTTTCACCATGCATGTCTCTTGTACAATTTGTTGCTTAAGTTCGTGAATCTGTTTACTTGCTTTTGACAATGTGACCTCTTTTTCGCCAAAATGTTCATTATGAACAAGCTTTATCACCATGACGTCTGTTTTACCTCTTCTTTTGATACCATTTTCACTCCATTTTGAACCTACCAGCAGTGTTTTTGACTCAAGTGTGACATCCTCTCTCTATTTTTTATTTTCATTTTATGTCTTATAATACAGAAAGTTTTAATCCACTTTGTATAGTAAAATAAGCTTAATAATAGTCAGGAGTACAAAAGCATTCATTTTGAACTCATTGAATGTCCTCATTTGTGGATTTTTGTTACATAATGAGTTACATGACTTACAAAGGCATCCTTCCACATTTTCCTCTACACAAAATATAAATGACGCTCAAATTCTGTTTATGATTATGTTTTTTACTTGTCTTTTTTTTAAAAGATGAATAGTCTGCCATAGTGTCATTTCACATTTTTATTTCTGTTTTCTCGTTTTCTCAATCAAAACTTTTGGGGGTTGTTTTTTTTTCAATTTTCAATTAAATGTGTTCTTATTTCGTCATTTTTTAACTAGTCTGTACCATATTTCAGTGTGTGTTTTTTTTACTATGCACAAATTTTTAATAGAAAGAAAAGATGTCAGACATTATGACCCAACAGATTGCATTATTCTAGTGTGACTAAAAAGATAACAAATGTTGAAATGCTTGAAGTGAATGCTGTTTTGCTGTGTGTTTGTAAATTGTTTACATACTTGGTGGCTTCTGTATTTCCATATTTAACAATTCACCATTCCTTTGTCTATCTATTATGTATTCATAAGTTCTCTTACCCTTATACTTGTAAACTGCATGATTCTCCACTACATTAATATCCACTTTCTTTGCTGTTTGTAACTTTTTATGCCAAGGCAATATTGTCTGTCATAGTAATGGAGCCCTATGAAAAATCCCACATATTTATTGGGTATTAGACATGAGCGAATTTTCCTCATCATCAGCAGTTGGAAACATTACAAGGATTGTTTGTGGCCGTAGTCAGGCTGGTAGTGGACATGGTTTTTGGAAATGGTCAAACATTGGGATCAATAGACTTAACAAAGCATCAATAGCCATAAGATTATGTTAATAATCTTCGGACTATGTCAATAGCCTTTAGAGCAGTGGCATCAAAGAGCAAGTCATTGCAAGATTATTTTTACATTTGCTTAAATAAAAAAAGGGTGCTGCACTGCAGCAAGTGGGTTACGTGTCTTTGTTTTATGGTTTACCTTACTTGATTGAAAGATATTGTGTGCGCTGAAAGTATTGAGTAGACAGTTGTCCACTGAAGTTGAGCAAAGATGATATAAGTGGATTTTCAACCAGTAACAGACAGTAAGTGGGACTTGATTTTGGTTGTTTGGTTTTTTTTTCTTTTACAGGGAATAAAAGTAAAGCTTTAAAATTGTTTATATTTTCCTATTACAGGATTTGTAAATAGTTCTTTTTCCTACACGTTTCTATTGGAATGTCACATGACAACAGGTTGTAGCTTATGATCTGCAGTTGGATCCTTCCTGGCTTATTGATTATTTCGTTTTCTGTCCATTCCCTGTTCGTTCCTGCCCCTACCTGAGGTACAGGAAAACCTTCATAAAAATGCACCCTCTACAGTCCTTAAAATATGTTTGTATTAACCACAGTGTGTTCTGCACTATAGACCTCAGAGTATATTTTTCTTGTGGTCAGGTTTACTCTGAGATGGTACTGCTGAGGTTCTTCAGTTTTTGCTTACAACTTGCCGAATATGTGATCCTATTCTGAGCAGTATCATGAAGACATTATGTTCAATATGTCATTGCTTTAAAAAAATTTGTTATATTTTTTTCATGATATATTTTTACTAGTTGCATTTGTGGGTGGTTGCAAGTTGAAACAAGTGGCGTCTGTGGTGCAGAGTTACACACTTTACTGTCGCATGTAGGAGACCCGAATTCAATGCTCACGTGGGTAAAAAAAATTAATTGAGTACCCAGTCTTCCTCCTGGTACAGTATCTCTCTCAGCCCGGGCTGGTCCTGACAGGCAGGGTCGGAAGTCCACTTTGTAAATGATGGGGGGTATTAAAAACTCCTCTTTTTTTTTTGTTAAAGGGTAAAACAGGTGGATACTTCTTTTTTACTATCACTATGTGTTATCTATCTTGCTTGCTTCCAGCCCAAACTGGTCGTTATTGTGTCGAAGAGCTTCTCCTTAGCTATTTGTGTTGGAAGTTTCTGAGTTTTGTCTTGTTACTCTTGTGATATAACAATAACAGTCCCAGTCTACCAATTGAAGAACGTGCCTCATGTGTAGCAAGAAGCACCTTCTTTATTTTTTATGTCGTTTCGTGACATGCACTTACCAATCAGAATTCCAAATAGAGCAAGAGAATGTTTTGAGGAATAGAAGTGATATTTTACTGTAAATAACTTTTTTTTTACTAAGTGAATGAGTCTGAAAAATGTTTTTTCAGTATCTTCAGGGTTATAGTGTACTTTCTGTGGTCCCCAGTCTAGATCCTGCCACCTGTTTGTATCAGTTTGCCTAAGATCCCACTCTGTAACAAAAATATTTTTATTTTTGAAAACAAACCTAAAGATCCCAGTTCTTATGGGACAAATTTCAAGTAGTAGCCCGCTTTTCTCAAGGAGTCACCTATTCTAGTACAGTGGAGTCCACTTATAACGAGTCCGGAAAAAACGAGCAGTCTGTTATAAACGTACTATTCTAAAACCCCATTTTTTTCTCTTCTTTACCTTTGTAAACAAAATATTGCTATAGCGCTATTAGACACACTTGCGAGTCGGTTATAGCGGAATATTGCTGCTGCTGTGCACATGGCATAGGCCAATTATACATTATAATGCAAGACCTTGCCAGTTGAGAAACTTGTAGCTGATCTTGCGAAACAAAGAATAGGAGAGCCCATGTGCGTCAACAATGAAGGCCGGAGCAACGGAGTAGGGAGGGTGTGGCATGCGAAGACAAGCAGAACGCATCGTGTGATAGGCCAGTTTAGATTATCAAGGCCTGCCATGCCTCTCACTTCTCCGATGCGGGGATGGAGAGGTCACAGCAATGTGATGGATGGAGCGAATGTGTGACGTGCGCAAGCAGACAGAATGCACCACAGGGTGGGGTGGGGGGGGAAACACAGCGGGCGAGTTAACCCAGAGCCCTTTCTTTCTGATCGCCAACGCCGAGCTGTCAGTCCACTTCGCTAGATCTAGCGCTAGAGAAACAAACCTGATTCGATTTTTGATCAAGTAAGACCTAGAGGTCATGTTGAATCAAAATGATCATCAGGGGAGATAGCAAAAGGAAAAACAGAACACCAATCTCATAGATTAGGCCTACTTTACAGTTTCCTTTGAATTTGTTACTGGATCCATTATAGCGACAATCCTGCTATAACGGACATTTTGCTTCGGTCCCCTCCCTCTCGTTATATCAGGATTCCACTGTAAATATTTTTACACAAATAATGAGCTGTATGTACTGGAGTGGCCAAACAAGGTGGTTGCTTTTCTGCCCATTTGGCTGTCACCGACCTCAATGCACTTGTAATCCCCCAGGAGCGGCGCTACTGACTGAAGTGTCTTTAGGCCATTCCCAAAGGGGGAGATATATTATATGTTCTTATGCACAGTAGAATTGTAAATGGGCTGATTCATCAATGTCATGCTCATAACTGTGCCTGAACTGCAACTGGGAACTACTGCTTTTTCTTTTGTAAACCTTACTATCGCCATTTGTGTCACGACACGGTGGAATCAGGCGCTCGTCAATTTGTGGGCACGGGGAGTTATTGATATCAACTGAGAGCTTATTCATTTTCCTTGCTTTCAATGGAAAAATATCCGTCTAGCTTGAATAGAAGTCAAGATATTTGCTATTGAAGAAAGTGTGGTGGCCTGGCTTCAGTGGTTAAATTAACGAGAAAATGGCCGCCAAAGTCTGATAACTTCAATAGCTTACTTAGCTTAGGAGTCCTTGAAAATGGAAAATTACATATTTTGTGCCTTTATACAAGGTTTTTTTAGTCCAATTTACATCGAAATGTCTTTTCATATGAATATGAAAGGTGTTTAGCCAAAAAACAAAATTTCAATAAAAATTGCCAAACTGATCTGAAAATTCCTTTTTCTTTGATTTCATTTATTTGGACGAGCGCCTGATTTCGCCATGATACTTCGCATTTTCCCTCTACTTCTTTTGTATGTTTGTCACACTCTTTGACCCACTATTTCCGTGGTGCCTTGACAAAGCAGACTTTGTGCTGTTGAAGCTAGAGAGGTGAGCAGAATAAGCCCGATTCCCTGTACAGTAGTCTCCGCCTAAACGCACGCCATACAAAAGCACGCTCCGCTCAAACGCACGCTTTCGTCATCTGACGGTTTTTCTACTATATAATTTAGATGTACAAACGCACGGTCACTCCTTCTAAACGCATGCTCCGATCCCCGAAACACGCCGACGAGTTAAGCTTGGCAAGGGGAAATTTTCACGACAACCTGCACAGCCTGCATAAAACAGGCCTAGAATTTACTAGAAAACCGGATATTTGATGAGAGTGTCCCTCACGCCGTACAAAGAGAATGAGGGACAGCGTTTGCACACCCTACTTTCTACTGACACATAGGTCTCGGTCTCGGGCTGGTCGGTTAAATGTGGGGCGGGGGGAGGGGGGAGACGGGATTGGGGGGACTGAAATGTTTTTTGATTGGTCACTGGAAATGTATCTTTGAGAAAAGGTTTCTGACTGGTGTTTGAGTTTGAGTGACTGCGTGTAATGTTTAGTTAGATCTAGGCCCGATGCGCGAAATGCGTAAATGCCGTAAAACACTAGACAGGCCTCTATAAGATTAAAGATTTGCCAAGTAAGCCTAATAAGCTGCGCTCGAAGAACTTATAACGTACTTGTTCAACGGATCACAAGACAAAATGTTTCTGGAGGATGGTTCTGCGTGAATTTACGGTCAGGGGTGGTCGCTTGGAAAGCCACGTGGCTGGTCCGTCGTCTCTATGACTATGACCAACAGTTTCCTCTTAGCCTATCTGTTCTCGACTTTTATAGTGCATATTCATTACTTTGAGTTTGTTACCCCCCCCCAATTCAACGCCTTTGTATTTTTAACCTCTGTCTGGGAATCCTTCACAAAACAGTCACGTATCGTCACATTATCGGCCAAAATGACCCCCTCCTCCAAGGGAGATCACTAGAGTAATAAGGAATTGAGATGACTGCGTCCCTTCCTCCCTTTGCAAAGGTTCATGTAAACGCACGCTCCGTATAAACGCACGCTCAAGAGCCCTCCCGAGCACCGTGCGATTAGGCGGAGACTACTGTATGGACTTCTCTGTTGACATCCTCCCCTAGGCGCTCATATGACTTTATGCAGTTGCGAGCACCGTAAAAGCTCTACTAAACTAAGTGCACTTGTATAATGTGGGTTATTATTAAAAGGTGGGAGGAGGGGGTGTTGGGTTGACAATTTCACTCATGACTGTCAAGTCAAGAAGAGTCTTTCTATTTGACGAGAATCTCATCCTAGACTTGCGGATGCAAAGTAGCCATGTTCTGTGGTCAGCTTTACACGTTGATGAGCTATGTAATGTGGATCTTGGTGCAGTGGTCTCTATTGGTTTTTTTCTCACGAGGGTTGTGACCTGTCCACTTATACTGAACGCCATTAAAAATGCAACGTTTTCAAAAAAGTTATAAAAAAGACAAATATACTCTGATCGTCTTGATTTTTGGAAAAACAAGTGAGCAGTTGTTGGTCCACACATCCCTGCACGATTTGTGCTATTTCCATATGAGTAATTTTCATCACAATACAGTAAATTATGCTTTAGTAAACTGTGTTCTTTAGTTGTTATATTATAAACGAATACAAAATTATTTACCTAGGAGATGACCGGGAGCTCTCATGGCCAAGGGGTTAAGGTGATCACCTCTCATTCAAAGGCCGGGTTTGAATCCGGGTAGCGACGGAAAAATTGTCTTCTCTAAAATTGTCTCCTTTCACCTTCTTTCCTCCTCTCTTGCAATATTGTCATCTGCTTTCGTCTCCACTTTCTTCCCCCACCCCTCACCCTTTGCCCCCTCCATTGGGCTAGTGGCTCTTTCTACAGCCTTTCTACTGCTACTCCTTTGCTCCTTCTTACTGCTGTCTTTCAGCCACATCCCTGATCTTCTGGTAGGAAAGATCTACACATGCTAGCCTTCTCAGACAAGGGCGAAAAATCTCGGAGGTCCCGTATGCAAGTTGCGCACGTTAAAGATCCTTTGGTAGTCCAAAATTGATTAAGAGTAGGCTTCGGCCGCCACCCGGGAAAAATTAAAAAATTCATAAATCAATTGAAAATGATTGGTGTGTCCCGCATGCTCAAATGACCTTATGCTGTTGCAAGCACTGTAAAACACTGACCAAAACAAAAACAAAAAATGAAGATGACCCGTAGCTCTTTCCAAACAAAATTCCTAGCTTTTTTTTCAATAATTTTAACAATTTCTTTCATTAAAGGACTCCTCAACTTAGCGAAGCTAATCACAACTTTCTCTTCCGCCTTGTTCATTGCGGAAAATCTGCCGGAGAAGCAGCAATACTACTAAAATGCTGTGCTTGTATTTTCTCGACTTCTACAAAGATTTTAGCACACTTGAAATGTCCAGGATAGACAAAGAATAGGACTGCGTCTAGTGACCACTCCATCTCAAAACTGATGGATTTTTGCTGTTGCCTCTGCGAAATCGTTTCGTGCCTCAAAAGTAACAGCTCAAGTCATGCATAATGTTTCTTTCATCAGTGTGAGGCGGGGAGCAGTAAGTTACAGGACTTCAATCAAGAACGCCTTATTTAGGGCTGCAATTAACAAAGCCGCGACTACAGCGATGTCTTCATGGTGCGAAACGGCACAAAGAATTAAATCAGAATCTCTCTCTCAGTCATCCAACAGGGCACTCCTACCCTCGCACTGACCATGTAACAAACAGTACAGTTTGTGAAAGATCATAACATGAATGTCATGGACTGGCCAGTGTACCTACCGGACATGTCTCCAACAGCGCACAAAAGGGATGAACTGAACCGCAAAGTGTGTGCCGTTTTGCTAATCTGCAGCTATTTGGAGATCACGCTGCCAGGAAAATGGGACAGAATTTCTCAACAAAACATTGAAAATGTTATAAAATCCATGTGAAGAAGCGTTTTGGTCTGTTTAAATGTTAATGATGGACATACAATTTACTAAGGGTGAGAGATCTTTATTGAGTTTCGATTTGTGTTTATCTGCAAATTTGTCTTAAGGGGGTACTCCGAAAGGAGGACAAAGTATTGGAATCAGTTTAAGTTTAAGTGTGTGATGATGAAAATGGTTCACATTTGTTGGAAATTGAATAAACTTTTTTTTTTAAACTTCTTTTAATCTATATATTCATTTGATACAAACATGTTCAGACTCTGCGAATGAACTGTTGCATTTTTAATGGTGTTCAGTATATCATCGCGCTACAGTATGGTGGGAAAAAATTGGGGGAGGGTACGATATCAATTATTATGTTTTGGGACCTACGAAGAAGTGTTGTATAAAAAAATGCCAACTGTACTGTGACCAAGTTATCCTTCAAACTTGAAAAAATATATATATTCTCTCGAAAACTGAATTTGATAATTTGCCTCATTCAGAAGACTGTTTTTCTCAAATATTTTTAAAAAAAATAAATTGAAAGGAGTTTGGGCTGTATGTGGGTCAATCTGATAACACACATTCTCATGTTTATCTCAGTATTTGTATGTTGGTAGGCCTACTTACATGATGCACAGGGTGA
>NW_004797600.1:188721-194854 GCF_000002075.1 Aplysia californica
TAAGCTAAACCCCCCTCCTTTACCTTATTTAGGCCATATGTGGCCTAAATAAGCACTCCCAAATTAAAAAATTCATAAATCAATTGAAAATGATTGGTGTGTCCCGCATGCTCAAATGACCTTATGCTGTTGCAAGCACTGTAAAACACTGACCAAAACAAAAACAAAAAATGAAGATGACCCGTAGCTCTTTCCAAACAAAATTCCTAGCTTTTTTTTCAATAATTTTAACAATTTCTTTCATTAAAGGACTCCTCAACTTAGCGAAGCTAATCACAACTTTCTCTTCCGCCTTGTTCATTGCGGAAAATCTGCCGGAGAAGCAGCAATACTACTAAAATGCTGTGCTTGTATTTTCTCGACTTCTACAAAGATTTTAGCACACTTGAAATGTCCAGGATAGACAAAGAATAGGACTGCGTCTAGTGACCACTCCATCTCAAAACTGATGGATTTTTGCTGTTGCCTCTGCGAAATCGTTTCGTGCCTCAAAAGTAACAGCTCAAGTCATGCATAATGTTTCTTTCATCAGTGTGAGGCGGGGAGCAGTAAGTTACAGGACTTCAATCAAGAACGCCTTATTTAGGGCTGCAATTAACAAAGCCGCGACTACAGCGATGTCTTCATGGTGCGAAACGGCACAAAGAATTAAATCAGAATCTCTCTCTCAGTCATCCAACAGGGCACTCCTACCCTCGCACTGACCATGTAACAAACAGTACAGTTTGTGAAAGATCATAACATGAATGTCATGGACTGGCCAGTGTACCTACCGGACATGTCTCCAACAGCGCACAAAAGGGATGAACTGAACCGCAAAGTGTGTGCCGTTTTGCTAATCTGCAGCTATTTGGAGATCACGCTGCCAGGAAAATGGGACAGAATTTCTCAACAAAACATTGAAAATGTTATAAAATCCATGTGAAGAAGCGTTTTGGTCTGTTTAAATGTTAATGATGGACATACAATTTACTAAGGGTGAGAGATCTTTATTGAGTTTCGATTTGTGTTTATCTGCAAATTTGTCTTAAGGGGGTACTCCGAAAGGAGGACAAAGTATTGGAATCAGTTTAAGTTTAAGTGTGTGATGATGAAAATGGTTCACATTTGTTGGAAATTGAATAAACTTTTTTTTTTAAACTTCTTTTAATCTATATATTCATTTGATACAAACATGTTCAGACTCTGCGAATGAACTGTTGCATTTTTAATGGTGTTCAGTATATCATCGCGCTACAGTATGGTGGGAAAAAATTGGGGGAGGGTACGATATCAATTATTATGTTTTGGGACCTACGAAGAAGTGTTGTATAAAAAAATGCCAACTGTACTGTGACCAAGTTATCCTTCAAACTTGAAAAAATATATATATTCTCTCGAAAACTGAATTTGATAATTTGCCTCATTCAGAAGACTGTTTTTCTCAAATATTTTTTTAAAAAATAAATTGAAAGGAGTTTGGGCTGTATGTGGGTCAATCTGATAACACACATTCTCATGTTTATCTCAGTATTTGTATGTTGGTAGGCCTACTTACATGATGCACAGGGTGATTAAAAAAGAATGAACTCATTTCATTATAATGCAGTATTTTGTTTTAAGGAAAAGCTATAGAAAACTCAAACTAAGTCACAAGTATTGTACTCACACTAAACTTTTATTGTCTCTTACAATTGCTCAATGTGGCTACCACCAGCAGCACAGGCAACATCAGAGTGATAAAAGAATTCATACCAAACGCATTTCAACATAACACGGTCCACTGAGTTGGTCACTGTTATTTGTTGTTTAAGGTCACAGCTGGTGGTAGAACATACACGTGATCTTTTACCTATCCCCACGAGAAAGAAAAATCACATTTGGTGAGGTCAGGGGCACTTTTTCAGTGAAAAAATTCAAACCAATGGAGCGATGCTCAATCTTGTTGAAAAATTACTTACTTACTACCCGTTACGCCATCTGGTGTTCAGGGCAGCAACAAAGCATCTCCAGTTCTGTCTGTTTTGGGCCATCTTGTTGAAAAATGAAGTCGTGTAAATCTGCTTGCAGTGATGTGAAGAGCCATTTTTGGAGCATATCGAAATAAGTTTGTCCTGTACGTTGTAATGATATTTCCTTCAAAGAAAAACGGATCATGAACAGTGTCTTAAGACAAAGCACAGAAGACGTTCACCTTAGGGGAATCTTTTTTATGCTCAACTGTTCCAGATGGGTGTTGTTCCTCAAATACGTCATATAACTTGTTAATTCTTTTTTATTCAAAAGTTAGATAATCCTCTTTCAAATGATCACTGACTCATTCCATAAAATTGCTTGAGAACTGAAGCAATGCGTTATAAAATTGGTTCATTCTTTTTTAATTATCCTGCATATATATATATATATATATGTGACACCTCTGCAGTGGAAACATTAGCTCTAGATTTAGGCTGAAGAACGCAATCCATGTTATGGCATAATAATAATTTTTTATAATAATAATGATAATATAAGTATTAAATATCTTTACTAAGCTGATGATATTATGCTGATCTTTCCTTCTTGTTTGCTAGTGTAATGCTATTGTGTGATGTTTTGAATAAACTTGCTCATTGTGTGATCTATTTTATGGTTTAGCTGTTCCTTCATTCTCCCCTCGTCATCTTGTGTTTGGTGCCCCCCCCCCCCTCTCTCTCTCTCTCTCTCTCTCTCTCTCTCTCTCTCTCTCTCTCTCTCTCTCTCTCTCTCTCTCTCCCCCCTCTCTCTCTCTGTCTCTCCCCCCTCTCTCTCTCTTGTCTCTCTTTCTCTATCCCTTCTCTCTCTCTCCCTTCTCTCTCTCTCTCTATCTCTCTCTCTCTCCACCCTCTCCGTCCCTTCGCCCCATGATATTGTTATAATATCAAATGAAGACCACCTTTCCTTTTTTGTGTCTTGTGTGAAATTAAATTCGAAGGCTCCTGGACTGTGATGCCAGTGAGTGCAGTCTTTGGAAGCATTATTGCCTGGATTCATAGACACAAGGAAAGAAACGATCCCTGTTGCTTTTGTTTTGATAGAAATAAAAAGTGCTGCTGAGTCCGGGGAAAGTTTGTCCTCAAATAATATGAAGGGAGTTATTATTCTTTCATAAAGTCAAATAATATGAAGGGAGTTATTATTCTTTCATAAAGGCTGTTAAGGACATTTTCTCTTTTATTGTTTTGAGTTATCAAGTTTTGAAGCTAGGTCTTTCAACTTGTGAGTATGCTCTAACTTTTTGATGAGACAAGTCTACCGCAATGTTTGCTGAATAATCATTACTAACAATAGGCCTATCATTTTTTCCGACTTTTAGTTATGCATCCTGCTATTATGGGTGTGCTGTTGAACATCTGAATGAGTGGTAGTTGAAGGGGTTATCAACTGTTGCTGCAGATAGTCTAGTAGTCATGAATTGAGATCATGGGTTTGATTCCTGACTCGGCTCTTGACTTTTTAAAGGGGTTCCTTTTTTAAGCCTCATTTCCTAATAGTAATAGATCATCCATCTAACAGACAGTCATGCTGCGTTGTCCTTCCAAGGAAACTGGGATTATCTCATGAAATGCCAGTTCTAAAACACATATAGGCGATCATGGTTTGTCACTCATTTCTGTGCGTAGATGCTCCCCTCCCCCCCCCCCCCCCCCCAAAAAAAACAAAAAAAACAACAACAGCAACCAACAGACTATAAAAATTACCCGTTAAAATATTGTCTTGGTCTTTCTTCGTCACCCGTCTGTCCAAGTTTAGTGTTTATCCAAGCTTCTTTTGCCTTTGTTTTTATCCAGTAAGGGAAATCTCTTGTTAGTGGGTAGAAACTTTGTGTGGAGTATCTCGGTCTTTCTGCTGGGGTGAATCCCTCTCAGCCTGGATTCGCCCCGACAGCTACGGTATTGTGTCGATGTGGGCGTAAAAACACCTACATTTTAAAAAGTTACAGAAAGATATTCAAAGCCTTTACGCTCACCTCCTTTGCTCTCTCCTCTGGGCTCCTGACTCTTTCTGCAGCCTTTCTACTGCTACTCTTTGGCTCCTTCTTACTGCTGTCTATCAGCAACACCCCTGTTATGGTAGGTAAGATCTAACATCTAGCCCTCTTGGATCACAGGCAAAAAATCTCGGAGGTCCCGTTTGCAAGTTGCGCACGTTAAAGATCCATCGGTGGTCTAAAATCGATAAGAGTAGGCTTCGGCGCCACCCGGACAAAATTCAACTTTAATTCCTAACTAGAAATGTTTAATGTGTCCCAAGCGCTCATATGACCTTATGCAGTTGCGAGTGCCGTAAAATACTTTCAAAAACAAAAAGCTTACGAGATTACAAACTATTTTTTCTTTTTATATTATACATTACCAGTTTTATCTTCAAGACTCCGTCATGGGTGGGCCTTGAGCCTTTTTTTTTGGGGATGTTTTAATAATAACCATCATTAGAACTCATGAAATTGTTTTCTCTGCACCACTCTATGACTATGAGACACCCATGCAGCGTGCCCATTTTCTTTGTGTAACTCACTCGACCCAACTATAGGCCTAATAAATTACGTTCTATCCATTAATATGTCTCCTACCTTTGCAATAAAATCCCCATTAATTTTTTCTACATCCTGATTCGAGTCGTTACGTTGTTTCATTGCGCTATCTTAATAGAATTTATGTGCTTCCTCGTTGTCATTCTCTATATGTTGGTGCATTCCTTGGGTGACACCTTTGTCAAACAGTAGGCCTGTTCTTTTTAATTTAGCTACAATGATTCTGTCTGACACCCGAGAATACCTTTGGTACTCTAATTGCTGCTGCTTCATCTAATCAAGTTGCCACACTTCTGTCATGGGTTTTTCCTCCTGAATATACACATATTCAGCCTTTTGTTTTATTTCTTTTTTAGACTGAGCTTCACACTTCCATCTCACTTTTGATCGAAAGGCTCAAAATAAATATTTATTTGTTTTATTCTGACAGTGTCAGCCAAACAGTTTCCTGTTTTAGGTTTTCGAGATTGCCTTTATGATGCTTAGTTCTAATATCCCACGTAGATCTAGCTTTTTAAAAAGGTTTGAAGATTTTGTTTTGCAATCAGTGTATAAGCTGGATGACAATCGGGTGTCACATGCTGCCTGTGTCGGTCCATACCTGACAAGGTGTTCAAAGCTGGATCATGAACCCAGACTTAATTAACAGTGTTTTCGAAACTACTGAGGCAGTCCATAATTTTTTTTAGGACAGCCATGGTTTTCTGTTGCCTACTACCGGTTTGTATGGGGTTGCTTTTTTCTGCTAACCTTTGTCATCGGCTACTCACAAGGCAGCGGAGGCTTTGATATAGGGCCTATCATGGTCACTTCTTTGAGCTTGAGAGGATTTATTGAAACACCTGTGCCACCAGGGTTTTCATCTTCTCTGCACAACCATCATTTGGTTGGTGACTATTTTGCAGCCACATAATATATAGTAGGAAGCCATAATACATGTATATTGCCTTGTCCAACACCCATCCAGGACCTTTTGGGCTTTGTAAGGGGACCTGTTGAGTTCTGTTAGTACGGTACCTCCCAGAAACAGGTATGGTAGTGGAACTTGGATTCAACAAAAACTTGCATTCAACGAAAGAAGTTGGATCCCCCAGTTTTTTTATCCATAAAAAGCAATAAAAATAACTTGGATTCAACGAAGTGGCCTGAAGGTTAAACAGCCCCTACAGACGTGGCATCGCTCATTTTTCTCCCGCAACGAGCCATGCATGGTACCTGCATCGTGAACTATATTCGCTTAGGCCTAGCCTAATGTTGATCTTATGCAACCAGTCAGCGGCCTTCTTTATACCAACACACGCATTGCTAGCACTTACACACGTTTTAGCTTGTCGGGGTCGGACAGGCGGCTAGCGCACGTGTGATTCAGACTGCGTGAGCTATGCGTGTGTCAGTGGCAAGGGGAGGGGGCACAAGCGGTCCTGGTGTGGAATGTCAGTACGTGTAGAGATACATTCAACGCGTCACAGTTATTCTTTCTTCGCTGGCTACTGACCATTTCTTTTTTACAATTATAGTATAAGCTAGTCTTGACATTGATCTGCCGAATGAATTACGCGCTGGACTGTGGAATCAAACTTGTTCGGCAAACAATACGTTATA
>NW_004797600.1:196113-197640 GCF_000002075.1 Aplysia californica
GAAACCAAACTATTTTTAATTTTATAGAATCACTCCCGTCTCACAAAGAGCGTTATTTTGTTGCATTTTGGGTCTTTTTTTAGGACCCTGAACACGATTTGACATTAAAAACGTCGCAAATGGTTAGTTTAGATCAGGGGTTCTCAACCTGTGGGTCGCAACCCCCCGGGGGGTCGCCAGACCATTCTTGGGGGGTCGAGAGATCATTGAGGATTTTGTTCTGGCCCCCTGAAAACTAAAACATTGCTCTTTTTCCTACCCTGGCAATTTTCAAAATACGGTTCCCTCTTCAATTGGCTGATACTAAACAAGGCCAGAGAAACAACAAGGCTACACCAGTTTGTCCTGCTTATTTATGTGGGCCAATCATAGGTTTGGTTTGCAGTGTTTTCTTTTCTTTCAAAATGTATAATTTTGCCTTGCCATAGGCCAACGCACAATAGCATGAAGCCTCGTTTATGACGAACTGCATGAGTGCTGGCTTCGAAGTACGGGTTCACAAGGGGAAGCAAGGTAGTCATGTACATTGTACTATTTTCATTCAGACCTGTCTCGCCCGGGTTTAATTTGTGTACTCCTACTGACTTCTAGGCCCTAGAGTAGATCTAACCCACGCCCAAGGGATGACACTCACTGTTTAAAAAAATTATCGCGGAAACTCCTTTTCACTCTTATTCTCTCTTTCTAAATCCATGTATATCTTTGTTGTCTGATGTACAATCTGCAAGTGTCCGTCTGTTGTTTTTTCTCTGCCTTTTCAGCCAGGCCATTCAATTGATTTGTGGATCCAAAGACTAGCCTACACGTCTGATATGTTTAACTACCTCAACAAACTCATCTCAAAACTTCAAGGACAGCAGACACACTTTCTACGGTTTGAAGACGTTCTGAGTGGCTTTCTCTCAAAAGTTCAGAATTGGCATCGGAAAATTACAAGGGGAAACATTGCTATGTTTACCAATCTTTCACAGCTGTTAAATCCAGAGGACACCTTGTCTGCTGACTTTCAAGTTGACATTGCTGCACATTTGAAACCCCTTGAAGATGAGTTCAAGAACTATTTTCTTGACCTTGACTGGGGTGAAGAAGCTCTTGTGATAAATCCTTTCACTCCTGGACTAGATCTATAGACACCACTGTTCTTGCAGATGACATTCAAGGCGAGTTTTTGGAATGGAGACATGATTTGTCAGCACGCGACATTTTTCTTGAAAAGTCTCTTGCACAGTTTTGGTGTTCACTCCAGGAATTATACCCTCAGGTCAGCAAAACAGCATTTTGAGTCATTGTCCCATATTGCCTCGACTTACCGAAAGCGGATTTTCTACCCTTATTTCAACTCAAGACAAAAGCAAGGAACAAGCTGGATGCTGCTGATGATATGCACCTTGCTTTATCCAAGACTTCCCCGAGAATTTCAAGACCGGTCGCTGAACTACAGGCACAGCCAGGGGCGAAGGCTGACTTGTTTGACAGGGTAATCAAAGTGAAATGGGACCAGATAGGGCCTGGAGATATCACACTCAC
>NW_004797600.1:197740-200080 GCF_000002075.1 Aplysia californica
CAAGTCACAAGAATCTTACTGGCACTGGAGGCGGCAACTCTGAGTTGTGAATGAAAACAAATCCTGAATTCATGTTGTATGCTTGTTCAACCGCTAAAATAATCGGAAAAGTATTTCATTAAATATTTATTCTAACTAACCTTAAATTTAACTTTAGATTTGAACACACAAACACCAAGGAAAGAAGCACAGATGTCAGCACTACAATGGCATGTTATACCAGACAGCCGAAACACTTTGGTAGAGCACGCCAACTATTAATTTTTTATTTCACATTTGGCTGTTTTCTGTCTAGCTTTTCGCGGCCAGGAGCCGCTGTCATAATCGAGGTCACGATCTGATTATAGGACGTTAAAAAGTCGAGGAAAAAAACAAGCACTAGCAGTGTAGTAGCAGGAGTCAAAGGATTATTAGGAGTTAGTTCCCCTCACATCTGTGAGGTAGGCTAGACTCGACCAGTGTAATAGTTCGCTTAGATAATCAGCGTGTCTGGGTGCTTATAACTGTGGCCCGAAAGGGGTGAACAAGGTATATGCGACAATGAAACAGTTCTGACTGCTATGCACATGTTCCCTTCAAATCCATTGGTTGACTCTTCCAGCCTCACTTTAAGCTTACTTAATCAAAGCTTGTGACTGCTTATGGAGTGGCCCGATAGGGGCGAACAGGCTATTTCTGTGGCAATGAAACGGTTTTGAAGGTTAGGCATAGTCTATTGTTCATTGGTGATTATGAACGTCTTTTTACATTTAATTTATGAGGTTTACGTCTATGGGTGAATTTGACTGCGACAATGTTTCAAAATAAGGAAGGGAAGCAGTGATTATTTGATTATATAGACGCTTCGCCTCTGGGCACAGCCGTCTCGCGCGCGCGCGCGCGCGCGCGCGTGTGTGTGTGTGTGTGTGTGTTTGTATATATTATATGTGTGTGTGTGTGTGTGTGTGTGTGTGTGTGTGTGTGTGTGTGTGTGTGTTTTCTCCTTTTTCTCGATTTGTATTTGCTTGAAATAGGAATGATATAAAATCATCGAAGGTGCAGTTATTGGTCTGTATTAACTATGTAATAATATAGGCCTTATTAATTGTTTGCTGTTGGATTATATGCGTTTTTTTGTGGGGCGGGGGGATTAAAAGGGTTTGTTTATTACTATATTTAGGAGTTGGAGTATGGCCGCAAGGCCGCGGAGGTTTTAAATCAGGGTTTTCCTTCCCCTAGACGAACTGACATCCCAGGCTGTCTACCTCCGTCTACCAGAAGCAGCTGGTTTTGAAGCGCCAGCGACTCGCCTTTGCCCTCCTGTCAGTGATAACGATTCCGCCGCGATAAGGCCAGTAACCTAGTAATTCCGGTTAAAGTTCTCAAAGCATCCGTATACTGAGCGACGATGTGGGGACCTATAAGCCATTTCATTTTTGCCGATTCTTTGCATGTTAGGTTGATAAGGCCACACCTAGTGTTTTTCCAGCTCGCTTAAGACGTTGTCCACGTTCCATAACCAATAGATCTAGAAATTTAAGGCTAGGTCTAGATCCAGAATTTAGATCTGATCTAGATCTAGACAGATTAGATCTAAGTAAAGATAGATCTACCCCTAGAATCTTGATTTTAAAAAAATATAATCTATCTTCCCATTATAAAAAAAATAAAATACAAAAGAACAAAACCTTTACTTTTCATTTCAGTTGTTCAACCCTAAAGGTCTTTGCAATCTAAACAATAGAGAGGAAAACTCAATCTACAGCTGAATTGGTAAATGAAAGTAACGAACAAGCGATAAATTAACCAACAATAAGGAGAATCCGAATTATTGTATATACATGTATCTTACAGCCGCTACCAATAAAAAGAAACCTTACCCTAAAAGGCACATAGAATAGTTAACACCGTAAATAATGTTGCTCCAGAGACTCTTAAATATAATCCAAGACGGACTAAGACAAGACGAGACAACAGCCTCATTTTCGTTCCAACTGGCTCCCCTTGGTAACCAGCTAGATGCGCGTTTAAAGCGTAAACAAACAACAGGAAAAAAGAGCGCACTGTTCAACTCGCTGAAATAGATGCCTAAATCTACTGTGAGTTTCATAATGGCAGTTTTGCCTTCGTTTTTTTTTTTATCATATAAACTGTTTGGTATTTATTTTGACTGGTTTTTGTTCACATTTTGAATATAGTGAGTTGGGAAAAAGATTTTAATGAACGGAAAGCGGTAGTGAGTTGAACATGTTCAGTGACATGATGATGTAGATTTAGATCTAGATCTAGATCTAGATCTAGGAGTTTACGAAACGGTAGAAGTACATTAGATTTTACAGTTTAAAAACGACAGAATAACCA
>NW_004797600.1:203287-204715 GCF_000002075.1 Aplysia californica
AAGTATGCATAAACAAAAAACACGGCAAAATGTGCGGACTGTATATATGGGCCTACCAACTCTATGGGGCCTACACGAAAGAGGTCGGTAAACTCAAAACTTGTAGTCCTTGGCTCCTTGGCCTGAGCCTATTAGATCTAACCACAGAATTCTACACTAAGTGTAGAATTCTGTGGATCTAACATTATCAATTAAACCTCTTGGGTTTTTAACTATTTCAATGCAAGCCGGCAGAACAACAGCAGTAAATAAAACGGGGGAAAAATCTGGCCGTTCAGTGCACAACTTCCGGGAACTACACCACCCCTGCCCGACAAGAACAAAAAAAGTGCAACGACTACGCCATTGAAAGAGGACCGCCATTTTGAGATCGCAGGTAGAGTAAAATAGTCAAGATTTTCTATAGTTTTTATCATCAAGATATAGACGGAGGGTGTAGAAACAAGACTTGTCAGTTGTTTATTTATGTAGACAAAGAAGAGTGTCAATCTATGTTGATCTTGAGATAGACTCTAGTCTAGAAAAGTCGTTGGAAACCTTGCGGCTGCGGGAGTCTTTTATAAACTAAACTGAAAATTCAGTCTCTGCTGGGCGGGCGTTGGGTGAGGCCTCAATTTACTTTTTAAAACTTACTTTTACCGTTGCCTTTTTTTAAACATGCTTGTGCCTGGCTCATTATTGTTGATGTTGTATGGCTGTTGTTAGGGGCGCTTACTAGCAAGGCCCACGCAGCGCCGATGAGTGTGACCGAAATCGGGGACTCCGGTGCCGTATAGGATAGGCTAGGACGCTAGGTATAGAGGGGTGCTTTTTCGGTAGTTCCCACCCCCCTTATTTGGGTGCTTTTTCGGTAGTTCCCACCCCCCCTTATTTGAGCCTGACCTAGATCTACATTCTCTTATCTTCTGTTCCATTTCAGATGTTTGTTTGCTTTCATTCACTAGATCTATCTGTTTTTGGTGCCTGTGCACAGAGCACACCTGGTATGTTATGTTATACAATTATACACAAAAATATTGCAAGAAAAGTTAATGGATATCCCATTTTAGTAACCTTTCATACAAAAAAAAAAAATAACAGGAGATTTGGAATCTGCCGGAAAAAATACAAAAGATAGATCTTGCCAAGTTTCGTAGATATAAAAAAAAAAAAAGAAAGTTGCAGGAGTTTGAATGTTGGCCGCAAGTCCTTGGCCTAAAATTTCTATGAATTTTTTTTACACATTTCCCCTGATATTTAAAAAACTACTGCAGATACATCAAATATCTTTATAGATATAGGTTCTGCAGGAAAAACTACAATAGGCTGCCAAGTTTCATTCATGTATTCCATTTATTACGGAATTTATGATAAAAAATGCCTCAAAACACCCAATAATGTGGACCGTGTTTTGGGATTTTTTTCCTTATATGAGAGTCACCCCAGAAA
>NW_004797600.1:205641-218483 GCF_000002075.1 Aplysia californica
CTCTCTCCACTGCCCACAGACAAAATTGCACGCTTTTAGGCTAACACTAACAATGTCAGTAGTAATAGATCTAGATCTAGAATGTTTGTTCACAGCACAGAATTCTATAATTCTGTTATCACAGTGTAGAATTCTGTGGTTCAGGGTGAACGCTTCACTGGTTGGCCTAGGCAAAAACGGTGAACGCCCACCGGGTGAGAATAGCCGAAAGACTCGCCTGCGCTATTCTCATCCGGGGTGAGAATAGAGGTGGCCAAATAAGAAACACACTACAGGGGCACTAAGTGCAAACGGGGCCGCAGTTGTACAGGAGTGCCTGCATCCTTGATCCGATACTGCTCTGAGTCTACGTCTATGTACAAGTTTAAAGTGAAAGAAATCTTTTGAGACACCAGCTGGCAAAAAACGCTGGATTTTTAGTCACCAAGTCCAAACTGTGTCAAATTGACTCGAATGCTTGTTAGTCAACTTACTGCCTGTCTGGGGTTTTTGTGGGTTTTTTTCAAGTACATTTTAATTCAGTTGCCTATGGTTAACAATATGACAGTTTTCCCTTCCAAAACCGTAGGCTAGATTTTCCAGTATATATTGCCTCTGGATCTCGCTGATTTCGGAGAGCGCGCGTACGCCTTCGCGTGAATTTCCTCCTTAAAAAAAATTTCTGAGTGGCAGCTATGATACATTAACTGATCATCTTCCAATGGCAATATAATGCATCCAAACGGAAGGAAAACAGTCTGTTTCAATGCACAATGCAGGTCGTAAAGAAATAACTTAATATGTAAAACAACCAAAGGGCCTAGAAGCCACACTATCAATGCCAAATAACAAAAAAGCCGATATTGCTCACTGAAACGGACTGCACAAATTTGGTCTGCTTCAGTGCGCAACCCACTCGGGCGGTGTTTTGCGGCTCTTGGTCCAGCGAGGCCAGGTCCGCGAGCCACAAAGTAGGGAAAGTGTTAAACACCAAAGGCCAAAAATATACACAGGACACGGCGTCACTTTTAGCCCAATTCTGTTACTTTTAGTTAGCGTGACTCAGCAGCCTGCCGGAGCTCCCCGGCTCGGGGCCACGGGGTTAATGAGCCCTGAAGCGACTTTGCCAGTGTTGGTTAGGAAGTTCACATTTTTGGCTATGTTTAAAACAATATAAATTCTTCCCCATCCCACACAGCATACCATTATGATTACGCGGATGTACTAAAAGCTCAATGTCTTGAGATTTATTCTGCGTTAGAATGGTTAATTTCTGTGCCTTAGTTTTTGTTCTAGACAAGTGGTTGTAGAGTACCAAATTTGTCCTATTTTTGTTACAAACTTATGAATAAATGATTGTTAATTTAAAAAAGGCTCGACAGATCTCTCCAAAACCTGTGTTAAACTGACTACGAATATCATGTCTTTTACCTTGAGAAATCTTAAATCTGCGCGAGTAGCAATAGTCAAGTTATAAGAGAAGAAATATATATGCACATCTGCATTTTTTAACTAAAGACGATCAGCGTTAGCTCTTATTTTACTATTAAACAAGAGAAAGTTACTCTGTTGTTGTTCATGAACCATGCTGTGTCTGTGGCAGCCGCATACAACTAAAAAGATTCAGGGTCCCCACCAGATCGGGGAAAAAGTCGGGAATTTTGAAATGGGTCGGGAGGACGGGAAAAAGTCGGGAATTTTGTAATGGGTCGGGAAAGGATAGGGCCTGTGTAATGTGTAGCTATCTAGACTGTATGGTTGATGAACCCTGAAGAGGAAACGTAATTGAACCACTGTGGCGGAAATGTATGTGTGACACCGAGGCTCGATTGGGAAGAATCAAGATCTACTTTCGCTTTCGTTACCGTCCAGAAATTTTCCGGTAATAGTCTGATAGATAACGCAACATTTGTAACATGCAGGTTATGCATTATGAACGCTGTGTCGCCTTGAAAATAAATCAATATTAAAAATTGCCCTCTGCTGTCGCTTGTGGAAAAAAAAAAAGAAAAAGAACTTATGCAAGCGTCTTGACTTCTTGACAGGTTCGCCCTCGTGACCGGTCAATGAACCTGTGAGTTCCGGCGGTCTGGGCGCTGTGAAGTATAGGACTCCTTTATAAGATACACTCGTGGAAGGGGATTGGGGGGGGGGGGGGCCTGAAGGCAACGTTAGAGGACAAAAAGTGAACTTGGAAGCAAATTTTTAGCATTTTGGTAACTACTTTAGAGCTCTCTGCAAAGCGCGCGTTGGTGCAGGCCTTGTGTGGAATCGAGATCCGTCATGCCTTGTAACTGTTATTGAACTAAAGTGTTCGCGTTTAATTGGATGGGGTGATTGTAATTTATATCTATATTTTAGCTTTCTGTTCAAGATTGGCAGATTTTCAGTGTCACTGCATCTTGCCCTCCCTCAGTTCTTACACCTCTCATACTGAATAGGTGTACTTGAGCCATTCTAGTTATTACTAATATTACTCTACTTTGAGTTTGAGCAATAGTTTTCGTCTTCACGTTTATTATATGAATCATGACACCCAGACTGGTTATTGACAGTCGATATTCTAGTTCTAGGTCTTTTCTCAGGCTCAAAACAGGATTCATTTTTTATATAGGGCCTATAGTTTGTTATGTTGGCTAATATGATGAGGGGAAAATATAAATAAGTAAGAACAGACTGAAATACCAAAGTCTCTCAAGATCCCAGTGCCACACTGACATGTTGTTGACTGGATATAATGTATCTTCATGTGTGTGTGTGTTAGGCTTACCCATTGGTCAACTTGGATAAAAACATTTATTGGAGGGACTAACAATAATGACAGGTAAATGAATTGTGACGTCCACAGCGTGAGGGGCCGATTCAAAATTTATGTCAAAGCGTTGGGCAATGAGTGACCACGCCTGGCTGCCTGAAGCAGGTAAATTTGACTGTGGGTTGATAAAATAAGGTGGCCACAGCCGCGTTGGTCAGTTTACCATTTTACACAGCTTAATTATTTAGAATAAACACAAGGTGTGCAGTGTAAAGTAGCCGTTTGTACAGATGACCGTCATGGCAGGTTCCACTATTTATACATCACTGTCATCAATGTCCAAATCAGACGTGCTGTATTCAATGGTCTGGATCTCAAGGTATCAACCTTATTTTCACAAGTCTCAATCTCTAACCTTCCCAAACACGCTGGTGAAATGAGTCGGGGGTCTGGGATAGCCGAACTACCTCGACTTTAAGAATACATGCCGCATACAATTCAGTGTTAGGCGGGTGTACGCAGACCTTACAGCTTGCTTGTTGTATTGACCATGGCTGTGATTTCAGAGTTGTGGAGAGAGGATTGTTTGAAATGTTTATTTTGTATGGCCTAGATTACTTATGTTTGTTGTTTGTATTGTAGTGGAGGGATGGACTTCCTAGTGTGGTATCAAATGACATCAATTTATCAATAGAGGCATGCATGCCTAAATATCCAAAATTCAAACTCATCAAATAGCCTAATCTCTAGTATTTCCCTAACGTAACTGGGTAATGTAAGTTAAGGTATACAATCAATGATGAGAGTAGTATCCATTTTATTCTCACCCCAGGTGAGAATTGAATAGGTCTCTGCCTGTAGGCTAATTATATTGTTACTCTCGCCCGGTCTGAGTATTCAGTGGATTTTATTATCACCTGGGTGTTTAGAACAGGTAGGCCTAGCCTAAATACATGTCATAGGAGGATAAAAATTTGTGAAAGAAGAGAACTGCATCTATTGGGACATGTTGATGTGTTCGTTTGAGCTCTCGTGTGTATATTCAGACATGTGTGTCCTTCTCTAAGACTAATCTATAGCATGAATGTGAGTAAGGTACATATTTATGTAAGGCTGGAACTTTATTCCTTAATTGTCAAGGTGAAGCATGTCTACTTCCCATTCCACGTTGACTTTCTGACATTCAATGAACAATGACACTTTTCTGTAATCATTTGTGCTTGTAACCTTGGACTCATCATGACTCATGAAAAAATATTGTGTCCAGTGTTAGTTAACCATACAATTTTCTTTCTTTTTTTTAGTACCCAGATATGGCCACTGCAGCCACTGCTCAAATGGAGGGGATTAAGCCAGAATGGATGGCTGCCATGAAGGCTCTTGAGAATCAGAATAAATCGACGGAATTTGCCAATCGCCCAGAATGGAACAATGCCATGAAAGCGCTTGAGAATATGAAGTCACCAAATTCACCTAACAAAAAGAAGAAGAAAGGCAAGAAGGATGATAAGCCCAATGGGCAAGGGGAGAGTGATGGGGGTTCAAACAGTGCTGGAGATGAGTCATTCACTACCTCGAGTCCAGCAGTTAGCCAGGCTCCCCCACTACCTCCACCACCTCCGCCCCAGCGCATGGAGCAAGGACCACCACCTCCACAACCCCCACAACCACCTAACGGCTTTGGATATGGATATCCGCCCCCTGGAATGGGTTATGGAGCTCCAAGTCTTTACCAGCAGTATGGGTATCCGTGAGTTCATTCTTTAGTTGCTGTGTTCCATAATTTGTGTAGATAATAATCATATAATGGTGATAGAAAATAGCATAATTTGTATCTATCCATTCAACAAAAAGCTGTGTGCACTTTACAATCTTTATATTATTACTCAAGTATGCGTTAAAACACACAGAAACAATCTTCTGGGCTGTCTAGAAATAGAAAGCTAACAACACACGAAACAATCTGGGCTGCCTAAAAATAGAAAGCTAACGGTGCAAGTACCTGATTAAACCCTCAAACTGACAAGATCTTTAGCTGTCTGTTGCGGTGTACCCATTTCCACCTTGGTGAAAGTGGAAAATTCATGAAAAAGACTTTTTCCAAGAAAACGGCAGACCTTTGATGGGGTTTGAATCCACGCCATTTTAATTGCGAGCTCAGCAGCCTGATCACTGACTCCGTATTCCCTTTACTTTCCTGTTATTTTTAAAGAATTTACTTTTTCTTTAGTGTCTACTGACTTACTTCAAGGTTGTTGGGATTTTTTTCCATGCCATGTCATTTCGGACCTCTGTCGGGGTGGTGGACCTGGGTTTAGAGAGAGCTTTTTCCATTGTGAAAAAATGAAACGGTGTTTTGTTATGTTATTTTTATTCAGAAAATTGTCTACTGACTTACTTGAAAGTAATTTTTTTTCCGGACGTGTCAGGGTGGACCTGGGTTGAAGGAGCACTTTACACCCCCCCCCCCCCGGCGGCGGTGCTACTGACTGAAGTGTCTTTAGGCCATCCATGAGGGGGGGGGGGGGGCATTAACGTCTCAAGTTCTTATTCACAGTAGTATTTTAATTTTGTAAATGGGCTGATTCATCAATGTCATGCTCATAACTGTGCCTGAACTGCAACCGGGAACTGCTGCTTTTTCTTTCCTCGTCCTTACTGTCGTCATTTTCCTCTACTTCTTTTGTATGATTGTCAGACTCTTGCAACCTGCTATTTCCGGGGTTTCTTGATAGTCGAAGCAGATTTTCTGCTGTTGGAACTAAAGAGGTGAGCAGAGTAAGTCTGTAAGGACTTCTTTATTGACATCCACCCCTTAGCTCTCATATGACTTTTTGCAGTTGCGAGCGCCGTAAGAACTTTACTAAAACAAACATAAAACAAGAGAGCACCTTTTCCATGGTGAAAGAATGAAACAGGGTGTTTTGCTGTATTATTTATTAATTTTTTTCCAAAAATTAATTCTGACATTTTCATCTATTCTTTTAGGTATCAATATGGAGGATACATGCAGGGCCCATATGGAGGACCCCCACCACCTCCACCATGGGTAGGTTGAATATATTAAATCTTTCTGTGGTCTTTGGATGAGTTAAGCATGACTAATTATTCTGTGAAGGTATTTATATATATAAATATCCGAGTTTTGTTTGTAGGTCCATTCATGTATATGTTCACTGACATTGCACCCTTGAGGATGGCAGAGTGTAGCAATGCCCATGAGTGCGTTTTGTTCTGCCGATTTTTGGCCCCCGCCGCGGGGGTGTTTCGTGGGACGCACTAATGCAAAGGTTGTTGTCTTCAACTCGCTCCCACGCCGCTGTTCGTGAATGGATATGAATGAAACTTGGCAGCCAATCAGAAAAGAGGTCAATCTCGTAGTATGCAGTTTGACAACTTTGTACCCATCCAATAGACCTGCATGTTTGCCGACAATCGTCTGAAATCCGACAACCGCGAGCCGGCCGATGCTATCGCTAGGCCCATCTGTATTAGTCAATGTGCGAAGTGCGAGGCCTGGCCCACTGCCAGCGCCCCTTTTTTCCCCCGTCGGCTTTGTCGGCACTTTCGTTTTCGTGCGGACCTCCGACTGCCAACGTCGGCGTTTCCGACATAATTGTCGGAACCTGAGTAGAAATACGAATACGAAAAAGTGCGACGGCCTAAATTATCTACTTTCAGGGCTGATTCATCAATGTCACGCTCATAACTGTGCCTGATCTACATCAGGGAGCTGCTGCTTTTTCTTTCTTAATTTCTTACTATTGTCATTTTTCCTTTGCTTCTTTTGTATGTTTGTCACACTCTTGTGACCCGCTATTTCTGGGGTTCCATGAAAGTCGAAACAGACTTTGTGCTGTTTAAGCTATAGAGGTGAGCAGAGTAAGCCTGATTCCCTGTAAAGACTTCTCTGTTGTATGCAGTTGCGAGTGCCGTAAAACATCTACTAAATAAACAAAACAAATGAACATTGAGACTTTTCTCCTGTACACAGATGAACAATTTTGGTCCTGGCCCTAGCAACTTTGGAGGTCCTCGAGGCCCCCCTCCCATGTGCCCTCCACCAGGTATGGGCCCACCACCTGATCACCCAGACTTCAGGGGGCCTCCTCCGCCCCAAAGATTCCAGTACAACGATAGCCCAAGGGGGCCACCTCCACCACACATGGACAGAGGACCCAGCGGGCCAGGTGGCCCACCTGAAGGAGATTCTCCCTCGTTTCACGACCAAGGCCCACGGTTTGGAAATAGAAACATGAAACGTAAGTTAGTTTGTCAACATTTTTTAGTGTTGGGCTGAAGGGTGCATGTGGTCTTTGTTGATTATTGGGGGGGGGGTTAATTAAAAGTTTGTTTTCGTAAACTATATGCTCTGATTTTAGAATACAAGACTTCGATTAAAAAAAAATGTACTCTTTAATGCCCCTCTCCAATTTTGGTGGACTGTTTGTTCTATTTTGGAAAGGCCTCGTTGATCAGTGTGAATCTAAACTGTAAACTAGGCCAGGGCAAGATCGACGGCAAAAAGACTTGAGGCCTCGATTCCAAAACTGAGAGGAATCGAGTCCGATTTTCGAGTTTGGAAGCTGCTTCAAGTGGGCATGGCTGTTTAGAGGCCATGACTTGAACACTGCTAAAAATAGCTTTTTAACTCAAGAATCGAAACTCGAGTTTGACACAATTTGACAGACATACTGGCAAAGCCTGCACGCGTGCCAAGACAAGTTGGCTTTCACGCATTTGTGTGTGTGTGTGTGTTGTAGGTTCATTCATGCCGGTCGCATTGGTCGGGGTGTTTTTCGAGACTTGACCGGGCGGAGCGGGTGGGGGTTAAAGTGGGCTTAAAGTGCGTGCCGTGATACAAGTAGAACCTACTAATTGTGGATAAAGGAATAAGAAAAAAGAAATAAATGAACAACCTTGGCGCAATCTTTTTTTCGGGGAGGGGGGGTGGTGCCTTGAGTGTATATGCGATGGAAGTCAAACGTTGTTACTGTATGAAAACACGGGCTTTTTGCACGAATGATTAGAGTTATGTGTCCTCTATTTTCAAGACTACGAGAGTTTCAGCTTTACTGCAACCTGCGCTCCCCCAGTCTATCCCACTCCGACTCGAGTAATGCTGTCTTTCAGTTTTCCCTCTATTTAGTGGCCCAAACGTGAACTTATTCCTGCAAGTTTTCTCTTGCGTACTTTCCTCATAAAAGGGTACCAGGATCCCCTTTCCCCTGTACCCCTTATGACTGATTTGCCGTTGATCCCGATTTTTTTCACCTGATCCTGATTTTTTAACTCTAAAATCCTTATTTTTAGATTTCATAGAGTGGCAGGTCTGGTAATGTACTGCACCTATTATTGGGACGTCACGTGACATTTTTCAGGGCTTCCAGTCTTCCGCAATTTTGCGGATTTCCGCAAATTAGCAGAATTCTGCAAATGGAAAAATTTCTGTGAAAATTCGTGCCAAAAAAAAAAAAAAAAGAAAAAAAAGCTAAATAAATTTCCTTTATTGCCAAGAGTCAACAATAACCAATCCATACCGGAAGTGCTCTTTTATTTGAAAGTGTAGACAGTGTCTTTCACTTTCACTTTCTAAAGCTCAAGAAGCAGAGCACCAGCTCTGTAAACAAGAGGAAGAAATGACGATTGTGATTCAATAGATCTTGGGCCTGCCAAGAAAAGAAAACTCAAAAGAGAGCTTGATTTTTTTTACTAGACTTGTTTATTTGTAAGTTTTGTTGTTAGTTGTAGATTTAAGTTGAATAAGCTGTCAAGTTATTTAGATCTAGACTAGATCTATATATCAAGATCTAGAATCTAGAGATATTAGATCTAGATCTAGATCAAGTCAAGTGAACATTAACTGTCAAGTTTTATAGATCTAGTCGTGGATGTACAGTATCTGTACAAGGGAGAAAGCATGGCTTTGGATTTGGAAATATATGGATTAACACAAGCAGAAAAGTATGTAGACCTATGCAAAGTGTGCTTTATTTCTCACTTATTTTCTATTAAATTTAGGCTTGAATAGCCAGAAATGGCATACTTAGGATGCTCTGAAACCAAAAATTCTCAAACATAAAAGGGGCGCTGTCCCCCTTCAACCCCCTGCCAGGGCTCCGCCCTGGACCCGAAAATGCTCGAAAAATGACATCAGCTGCTAGAAGCTCTGATTTTTGTTGCATTGAGCCCCGAACAGTTGTGAATTGCTACGACATCGGTGGGGCAGGATGACCTAATACTGTTTTCTCTTTCTCTTTTGTCTAATACGAAGCAACATAGCACAGGCACATGCAAAAACTCATTCATTAATTTTGAGAGACACAGTTTTCAATCTACATGTATCTATGTCTAGTGCAAAGCCAAATTCAAATAGTGAAGGAAAAAAACATAATTAAGCAAAACTCACAAAAATTAATTTAACTTGGTAATCAGGCATTAAATTGCGTTCCCCGCGTATTTTTTGCTAATTTTGGGTCACTGATCTCAAAAATCGTATTATTTCTTAAATTTGGTCAATATTTCATAAATTTTTGGAATGAATTTTTAACTACGCCTGGGACAACATCAAAGAAGCTGCCTTATGTACTGGATCAGTCCTGTCCTGGTGCGGGTGTCTGTTTTGAAGCGAAAACTCGACTGTGGGGTGGGAGAGATTGTGCGGTAGAGATTTAGATTTTTGCCTCGATTCTCAGAGTCTAGACTAGGAACAAGGCTAAAAAAAAAAAAATAGGAGACTGGAGGCATCGACTGTGGGTGGACTCGAAGCTTTGAGTCTGTGAACAAGATCGATTCTTTGAGTCCTCATTTGGACTCGAAAGAATCGATCCCAGAGTCGATCTTGCCCTGGCCTACTGTACACTAAATACAGTGTGCTGTTTCTACTGTGTATTCATGATGTTGTAGGTGTTCTTTGGCCTCCTGTGTTTAGGATGAAGTGGAGATTTTACTCTCAGCCTGACATTTATCATCATATTTCCATTTCATACACATAGAATGTCAGTATGCTATAAATTGAATATGTATAAATTGAAAACTTAGTATGTAGTAAGTCATATAGCAAATTTAAAAAAAAGTAAATATTAAAATATTATTTGTAATCAAATTATCTTATCCCATGTCAATACTGTTTGTATGTTTTTGTTGATCACTTGAGATATTTATGCTGAAATAAGATGCAAATACTTTGGTATTTTTAGTTGAATTGGGTCTTAAAGAAATCAATTTGACTAGAATTATATTTGCTGCTATTTGAAGAATTTAAATACAAAGTTTCACTTCCCATGACAATGCTGTTTGGGATTCCTTAGAGTAGAGACAATAATAATTTTATTTTCCTTTCCTCAGAAGCACCTGGTTCTGGTAGTATTCGTTTTCAGTTGAAGAGGAAAGGCCTAAATCCATCAGATAACCCCATGGACAATCCACTTCGGGCACCAGCTGGAAAGTTTATGCGTGGTAGCAATGATTCTCTGCAGTCACCTCATGACCCCCCTGGCTTTATTCCGATGTCTGCAGGCAGTGCCAGCAAACCCATGAACAAAGGGGACAGAACAGAGGACAAAGATGATAAATCGTAAGCTTGCCATTTTCATGCTGGTTGGCAATGCTCTGCAGCCACTTAATTTTTCCTTGTATGCAGGCAATAAAATTGACTACCCACTGTTTCTAATTCCTTTAACGAGATAGTGTTGAAGACTAAAAAAGTATTTTTCATGTAGACGCTGTGTATCTCTTTATTTTTAAGCTTTTGTAACACCAGTGGTCAACTGCTGTATTAGGAAAGGCAAATCAAAATATATGGGGGGGCTGGATTTTTCTATTATAGTTTTTACTTGTAAATGTATGTTACAATTTGAACAACTCTGCCTTGTAGCCAGAGTGTTCCTGTCTTGGTGTCAGAAATGGTTCAGCTATAAAAAATACCCATTTCACTTGGAAATGATTGAAGTGAGTTCTTCTCAATGATGCATCCCACCCAGGAGATCATGATCATATGCCAGGTGGTTCTCAAAAATCAATGAGAATTTGATTGAATATATACTTAAATTACTCTGTTCTTAAATTTACTAAATAACATTTTCACACAAGAGAGCGCTTTTCTTGTCTCCTCAGGTTCGGCTATTAGCAGGAGACCACCATTATAGATCCATCGTCAATATTTCATGATAACCATTTTCATAGTTCAGAGTACTGGATGACCAGACA
Organism: Aplysia californica; assembly: GCF_000002075.1. NCBI lineage: Eukaryota > Metazoa > Mollusca > Gastropoda > Aplysiida > Aplysiidae > Aplysia > Aplysia californica. The sequence continues at coordinate 216,584 of NW_004797600.1, forward strand.
CACACACACACACACAATTTTATCAAAAAAGGAAAAAAAACTTGGTGTTTACAGCAGTGGATCTAATGCCAGGTATTTACTTTGTGGTCAAAGTTCAGGGTTTTGTTTTTTTCAGATCCTCAGATGCAGCTGGAGAATGGCCACAGTCTCTCAAGTAAGTTTCTTTACCTACTAATACTTTTTCTCTTTATCAATGTTACTAGCAAGTATTCTAAGAACAGAAGTACAATCCTGCAGCAGACGGTATTACTTGTCTGCAGAACTTGCTAGTTGATTTCTTTTTTTTTTCAAGCCATTGTTCTTCTTTCAACTTGCTGTAAATTCAGTGGAATTCTTTTTTATGATGTTCGTCAGAGAATGGGAGGTTGGTGGGTGCTACTGGTAGGTTCTACTTCTTTCCTTTCACTTTTATTATTGTTTCTGTTGTCTGTACTTAATGACTGTTATCATATCAATGGCTTTTCTTTAATAAATCTATAAACTTCCTCAGAGATTATGTGCAGCGTGCTTTTGCATCAGTCACTAACGAGAGTGAGAAGGATCAGGTGGAGAGAGTTCTTAAAGAAAAGCTGACCAAAATTTTCAATTCCGAAGGAGGGGCTAATTCTGTGAACTGGGACGCTGAACCATTGCCAATGTAAGTCGTGCTCCATTTTTAAGAGCATCTTTCCAGAAGCTTTCGTCTTTGGTTTTAATTTGGAAGCACTCCATTTTGCCGAGACCTAGAAAATACAAAGAAAAGAAGCACATTGTGTCGCTGTTGTTGAACAACTGTATTTGACATTGTGGCTAGTTAGCTGTTTTCTCTTATAGATTTCAACCAGTTTTGACATGTTTGTCCCTTAGCAGGCTTAAAAGGATAATCAGAGAGAGGGGGGGGGGTGTCTTTTAGGGCTGGATCCTGCTCGTCAAATTTGAGAGTGGCGATTCACGATTCAGTCGGCTTCAAAGAATCGCGAGTACGCGAGCGCTCGCGGAACTGTGGTGGAACACTGACTGAAACGGAACAGTGTCATGTCAACGGAACAGTATCATAACTACGCCACTAGGCGAGCGCGAGTCCCACTCTTGGTGTTCCGCCATCCTCTCCGCCCCACACCTTTTGTTGCGCTGCTCTATCAACTGACCTCAATTAGTGACCCCCATAAATCCCCCACCATTCGCAAAAACAATGGCTCCATAAAATTCCTTCTGTCTATTGGTTGGACCCCGTTCATTTTGTTTTAATAGGGGGGTTGGACTATACCATCTTTTGTAAAATAAGGGGAGCCATACTAAGTGTTCCATTCCGTTCATGCGCTCGTGACTCGACTCAGCAGTAGGTTAAATTAAGCCACAAGGTGGTGACAGCGACAGGGGAGTGAATCGGGAATCGTTTGGCGATACTGTTCCGCTGAAGTGAATCGTAAATCGCGTTCCGCAGGAAAGAGTGACGATTCAGTTCCGTTCTCGTGACCCAGCCCTAGTGTCTTTAGCATGGGTCTCAATACTCCGCTATTTAGCGGATTTCCGCTACCGCCATGTCCTCCGCTAAACTCCGCTACAGCGAAAGCGGGTCAATCAGAAAGAGAGTTGCTGGGAGCAGAGTGACTGCCAGGCCTTGGGAATTACCCGAGAATTTGAAAAAAAAATCGCTGAGACGCGGGAAAATACATAAAAGATCTCGAATATTATTTGAAAACCAGATCCGATAACGTCTTTAAGTTCATTTTTTGCCGGTCGCGATTGTGATGTTAATTCGGCTTTTCCCGGTCTGAGAGTACGTTTCATTCGAACAGGCGGCTATGGCGGCGAGCGGAATTGTATGTGACACGGAGGCTCGACCGGAAAATCAAGATCTGAGAAATTTGTCTGTAAAAGTCTGAATACGCAACATTTGTAACATGCAGGTTCTGTATTT
>NW_004797600.1:220208-222836 GCF_000002075.1 Aplysia californica
ATTTCTCTCTCTCTCTCTCTCTCTCTCTCTCTCTCTCTCTCTCTCTCTCTCTCAAATGTGCACACATACACACACACATCAAGCCAACTAGAGAAAAAGGAGATTTGGTCACTTTTAAGGACAAGCGGGCTAACCTAGATTTCGCGGCTTCCAAAAATCTTGACCTACGCGAAATGTGGGCATTGCCCTTCCTATATGATTTCATTGGTTTCGTTGGTGTGTATATTTCTTTGGTTATAGAGAAAAGTCTTCGTCTTTTAAAGAACCGAACAAGGGGGAAAACTTTACCTTTGATTTTCTCAAAACGGCATTTTTCGGGATTGTCCCCTTGTACTTAAAAGCGACCATCTAGTATAGGTATCCATTCCAAATAATTCTTTGTGGTTTTATATGTGGTGGAAGATTCATAAAAAAGCTTTAGCACTAAAACAGTTCATGGGTCCATCCCAATGTCATTTGTTGTCCTTTCTCACTTTCTTTCAGCGATAGCCGCAGTCCTTCTTCAGAGTCCAGCCGCTCTAGTCCTGGCAGGAATCGATTTGGCAAAAACAGAAACCGTGGTGCAAAAACCCCGAGAGGGCGCGGTCGCGGCAGGGGAGGCAAAGATGATGCTGGTGTCTCAGACAGTGGAGGACTATCCCTCTCTACCAAGAGGAACAAAAAGAAAGGGTGGGCATTTGTCACAGTCAAAAGCTTCTTTTTGTTGAATATTTAGGGATCAGTCATAAATCGTAAATGTTCATGTATATGGTTATGGTTAAGATTCTTTCTGCAGTGGTTTATTGAAGAAAGCAGTGATCGGCCACCTTATTGATCTGAGCCTTTTCTATTGGTAAAGGATGAAGATGAATCTGCTGTTGAGCGAATGGTTATTTATGGCCAGTTGTCTTTGCACATTTGTTGAGTGTGTGCTGGTTTCAGTCTTTGAATTTTGTTGAAATAGTGATTTTAAAAAAATGAATAGCTACCCCCCGGGGCGGGACCACTGACTGAAGTGTCTTTAGGCCATTCCCAAAGGGGGGACATTTCACGTTCTAACAATATCATGCTCATAACTGTGCCTGAACTACAACAGGGAACTGCTGCTTTTTCTTTCCTAATCCTTACTGTCTTTTTATTTTACTCTACTTCTTTTGTATGTTTGTCATACTCTTGTGACCGGCTATTTTCGGGGTGCCTTGATAGTGGAAGCAGACTTTGTGCTGCTGAAGCTAGAGAGGTGAGCAGAGTAAGTCTGATTCCCTGAAAGGACTTCTTTGTTGACATCCACCCCTTGGCGCTCATATGACCTTATGCAGTTGCGAGCGCCGTAAAACCTCTGCTAAAACGTAAATGAATAGCTGTGCTCTTTTGCTTATTTTTTCTCTCTCTTAAACCAAAATGCATCTTTTGTTTACAGTTGGACGTGTGGCTTTTGTGCAAGATTGTTTTTTGGTTCAAATTTTTAAACATTTTTTTTCTTTTGTTCCATTTGAATGATATTTAATGTCAATTTTATCTTTTGCTCATGGATTTGTTCAATCAGAAATCTAAAATTCACCTATGATGATCCAATGAAGAAAGCTCGCATGCAGATTAGAGCTGCTCGTTTTGCTGGGGAACTTCAGAAGCCAAAAGTGAAAGCCACAATCTCCATCAACGATTCCATCAACTCTGTAAGTGTGTAACATTGAATGAAGGCTTTATTGTTTGATTACTGTCATTGTTGATTCGTTGTTGGTAGCAAAATGGGACTGACTGGTTTTTGATGCACATATTGTTTTGTCTGTATTTTTTTTGGTTGGATTGTGTCTCTAGGTTCTAAATGGCTGCAATATTCTGCTGGTTGTCTTTTTTTTTTTTTTATGCTGGGAAGTTTGTTCCATTCAATCAATATACAGGTTCCTTATTTAAATCTCTTTCACTATCAAGTGGGTATAAGAATGTAATGTATACCAAAGGTCTATTCGAATTGCTTTTATTTTAGAATCATGGCTTTTCTCTCATTCCAGAGCTATAAGGATGATGATGTAGATCTGTCTGAGTTTTCTGTTGTTGGAATGTGTCAAGACTTGGAGAAGCCATACTTGCGCCTGACTGGGGTAAGTGTACTCATTGGCTACTAAGTACTAAGTTTGATGTTCAGGAAAATCTGTTTTCATCATTTGTTGTCTAATAGTTTAACTGACCATCCAATGGAATCACTTTGTCAGTTGGAGTCAAAATGTTGCAGCATGTACTTTCCAATTCTCATTTGCTGATGCTGTAGCAGCTTCTGTTTTTTTTTCCTATCTTGTCAATACATTATGTACTTAGTTCTTTTCATTCTCAAAGTTAGTTTTTGTTTTTGTTTTGCATCAGTTTATACTGTTGGCCTTCAGATATAGGTCATTTCAGAGACAGACGGGTTAGATGCAACAGTATAAGTAGTGGCACCTGTAAACCGCTTCTCTGCATTGTTTTGTGGACAGAGACATGTCAGGTGCCATACAAACATTCTTGTTATAATGGTGTAACGAATGATTTTGTAATTTCTAAGTCATACTTTATGTGATGCTTCTGTTACTGATATGTTCATAAGACCTTAAAAGTATCACCAGGAAGGTACTTACTCTGCATTACCCTCTTGAAATATGATTGTATGTATAT
>NW_004797600.1:224196-228163 GCF_000002075.1 Aplysia californica
GAAACTGCATGCATAAAATGTATTGAAAATTCATCTGCTTATTGAACGATGCTTACTAATCTAGAGTGGAATTTTTTTAAACATTGTAAGATTTTGTCATTTGCTGGGCTTTCATTGTTGTGAAAGTATAGGGAAATATGTGTTAGGCTGTGGTCATGATTTTTTGGTGCTATTTTTGTCTGTGTGGTTGTAATTTTCTGTGGTCTCAATGTGGCCTTTTCCCTAGTCTCCTCCTTGTTGTGGTAAGTGTTGATAGTTTTGTGGAACTGCAGATTTTAATTGATTTATAATCATGTCATCATATAGCATTCTTGTGTACTGCTGGCCTTCCCCATAGGTCATTCCAGAGAAGGGCTGAATGCTATAACAACATTTGTCAGATTGAATACATTGTCACAACAACAACTGTGTTGTTGGAACACCCAATCAGACAGACATTCTTGCAAACACATAAGTTCTTTTTGGTGATTGTTGAAGGTTTTTACATGAATTTTTTCACCCAATACCACAATGAAAAGATTGGGTGTGTTTGTATCTTGCAAAACTAGAAATGTCTTGGAAAAGGTGGCTTTATCAGTGTCTTGAATATATGTCGGTGAGTCAATGCATATTGCATTGCAGTGGATGGAAAAGGCACTGGAGTTTTGGTGAATGTTGTGAGGGGGGTGTCTGTGCTGTGCTATTTTGTCCTCACAACTTTATTGATCTGGCGGTGTTGTAAGAAAGATGAAAACATTAGGCATTGGTTGGAGATCAAAAGAAATATGATGTAGTAGTGATAGATCAGTGACTGCTTGTCACTTTTCAGAGCTTTGGATTTGTTGGGTCTCATTATAATTAAACGAAGAGGGATTTTTCAACTCTAGAAATCTTTGTTGTCGTTTGGTGTGTAAGCTGTTTTTAAAATTCAACTAAGTTTTCAGTTGTCAATTATTCTTGTGTGATATACTTCGTCTGTTTCTTTTTTTCAGACTTGCTTTTTACTTAATCAGTTCTGTTCTCTGTCATGGTATGTAGTTCTGTAGAGCTCTTTCTTTACACCATTGTTCCACTACAGAGCATTCTTGTGTACTGCTGGCCTTCCCCATAGGTCATTCCAGAGAAGGGCTGAATGCTATAACAAAACTTGTCAGATTGAATACATTGTCTCAACAACAACTGTGTTGTTGGAACCTCTAATCAGACAGACATTCTTTCATTTTTTGCACAAATTTGAAACTGCATGCATAAAATGTATTGAAAATTCATCTGCTTATTGAACGATGCTTACTAATCTAGAGTGGAATTTTTTAAAACATTGTAAGATTTTGTCATTTGCTGGGCTTTCATTGTTGTGAAAGTATAGGGAAATATGTGTTAGGCTGTGGTCATGATTTTTTGGTGCTATTTTTGTCTGTGTGGTTGTAATTTTCTGTTGTCTCAATGTGGCCTTTTCCCTAGTCTCCTCCTTGTTGTGGTAAGTGTTGATAGTTTTGTGGAACTGCAGATTTTAATTGATTTATAATCATGTCATCATATAGCATTCTTGTGTACTGCTGGCCTTCCCCATAGGTCATTCCAGAGAAGGGCTGAATGCTATAACAACATTTGTCAGATTGAATACATTGTCACAACAACAACTGTGTTGTTGGAACACCCAATCAGACAGACATTCTTGCAAACACATAAGTTCTTTTTGGTGATTGTTGAAGGTTTTTACATGAATTTTTTCACCCAATACCACAATGAAAAGATTGGGTGTGTTTGTATCTTGCAAAACTAGAAATGTCTTGGAAAAGGTGGCTTTATCAGTGTCTTGAATATATGTCGGTGAGTCGCTTCGATGGTCAATGCATATTGCATTGCAGTGGATGGAAAAGGCACTGGAGTTTTGGTGAATGTTGTGAGGGGGGTGTCTGTGCTGTACTATTTTGTGCTCACAACTTTATTGATCTGGCTGTGTTGTAAGAAAGATGAAAACATTAGGCATTGGTTGGAGATCAAAAGAAATATGATGTAGTAGTGATAGATCAGTGACTGCTTGTCACTTTTCAGAGCTTTGGATTTGTTGGGTCTCATTATAATTAAACGAAGAGGGATTTTTCAACTCTAGAAATCTTTGTTGTCGTTTGGTGTGTGAGCTGTTTTTAAAATTCAACTAAGTTTTCAGTTGTCAATTATTCTTGTGTGATATACTTCGTCTGTTTCTTTTTTTCAGACTTGCTTTTTTCTTAATCAGTTCTGTTCTCTGTCATGGTATGTAGTTCTGTAGAGCTCTTTCTTTACACCATTGTTCCACTACACAGCATTCTTGTGTACTGCTGGCCTTCCCCATAGGTCATTCCAGAGAAGGGCTGAATGCTATAACAACACTTGTCAGATTGATTACATTGTCTCAACAACAACTGTGTTGTTGGAACCTCTAATCAGACAGACATTCTTTCATTTTTTGCACAAATTTGAAACTGCATGCCTAAAATGTAATGAAAATTCATCTGCTTATTGAACGATGCTTACTAATCTAGAGTGGAATTTTTTTAAACATTGTAAGATTTTGTCATTTGCTGGGCTTTCATTTGTTGTGAAAGTATAGGGAAATATGTGTTAGGCTGTGGTCATGATTTTTTTGTGCTATTTTTGTCTGTGTAGTTGTAATTTTGTGTGGTCACAATGTGGCCTTTTCCCTAGTCTCCTTCTTGTTGTGGTAAGTGTTGATAGTTTTGTGGAACTGTAGATTTTAATTGATTTATAATCATGTCATCATATAGCATTCTTGTGTACTGCTGGCCTTCCCCATAGGTCATTCCAGAGAAGGGCTGAATGCTATAACATTTGTCAGATTGAATACATTGTCACAACAACAACTGTGTTGTTGGAACACCCAATCAGACAGACATTCTTGCAGACACATACGTTCTTTTTGGTGATTGTTGAAGGTTTTTACATGTATTTTTTCACCCAATACCACAATGAAAAGATTGGGTGTGTTTGTATCTTGCAAAACTAGAAATGTCTTGGAAAAGGTGGCTTTATCAGTGTCTTGAATATATGTCGGTGAGTCGCTTCGATGGTCAATGCATATTGCATTGCAGTGGATGGAAAAGGCACTGGAGTTTTGGTGAATGTTGTGAGGGGGGTGTCTGTGCTGTGCTATTTTGTCCTCACAACTTTATTGATCTGGCGGTGTTGTAAGAAAGATGAAAACATTAGGCATTGGTTGGAGATCAAAAGAAATATGATGTAGTAGTGATAGATCAGTGACTGCTTGTCACTTTTCAGAGCTTTGGATTTGTTGGGTCTCATTATAATTAAACGAAGAGGGATTTTTCAACTCTAGAAATCTTTGTTGTCGTTTGGTGTGTGAGCTGTTTTTAAAATTCAACTTAGTTTTTAGTTGTCAATTATTCTTGTGTGGTATACTTCGTCTGTTTCTTTTTTTCAGACTTGCTTTTTACTTAATCAGTTCTGTTCTCTGTCATGGTATGTAGTTCTGTAGAGCTCTTTCTTTACACCATTGTTCCACTACACAGCATTCTTGTGTACTGCTGGCCTTCCCCATAGGTCATTCCAGAGAAGGGCTGAATGCTATAACAACACTTGTCAGATTTAATACATTGTCTCAACAACAACTGTGTTGTTGGAACCTCTAATCAGACAGACATTCTTTCATTTTTTGCACAAATTTGAAACTGCATGCATAAAATGTAATGAAAATTCATCTGTTTATTGAACGATGCTTACTAATCTAGAGTGGAATTTTTTAAAACATTGTAAGATTTTGTCATTTGCTGGGCTTTCATTGTTGTGAAAGTATAGGGAAATATGTGTTAAGCTGTGGTCATGATTTTTTTTGGTGCTATTTTTGTCTGTGTGGTTGTAATTTTCTGTGGTCACGATGTGGCCTTTTCCCTAGTCTCCTTCTTGTTGTGATAAGTGTTGATAGTTTTGTGGAACTGCAGATTTTAATTGATTTATAATCATGTCATCA
>NW_004797600.1:228263-229443 GCF_000002075.1 Aplysia californica
GTTTTGTGGAACTGCAGATTTTAATTGATTTATAATCATGTCATCATATAGCATTCTTGTGTACTGCTGGCCTTCCCCATAGGTCATTCCAGAGAAGGGCTGAATGCTATAACAACATTTGTCAGATTGATTACATTGTCTCAACAACAACTGTGTTGTTGGAACACCCAATCAGACAGACATTTTTTCTTTTTTGTTTGCACAAATTTCAAATTGCATGCTCAAAATACAATATTTCTTCTGTGCATTGAACCTCTTATTTTTCTCTCACACTTTGTATACTCCAGGTCCAGGGAATCCGAGACCCGTTCACAGTGCGCGTCTATGAGACTCATGCCAGAATTGCGATGGAGAAGGTACAAAAGCTGTAGTTTTCGATTTAAAAAAAAAGCAAATGTCCTTGCTCTAGAGTTATATGTTACGGGTTTAATTTTGCAATGTGAGAAAGCGTGGTATTCTAGTAACAACATTGTTAGGTGTCTGGTAGTAATAAGTACACTTAGATTATCTAGACCAGCATGTTTGCAATCGTCTGAAATCCGACAACCGCTAGCCGGCCGATGCTATCGCTAGGCCCACTTGTATTAATCAATGTGTGAAGTGCGAGGCCTGGCCAACTGCCAGCCCCCCCCCCATTTTTCTCTCGTCGGCTTTGTCGGCACTTTTGATTTCGTGCCCGTTGGCGTTTCCGATGTCGGAAACCTGAGTAGAAATACAAATACGGAAAAGGATGCCGACCTAAATTATCTACTTTCAGTTTCGTGCTCGAGCGGCCATTTTGAATTTCGTTTGTTGACCGATTGTTCAGATCATGTGGATTTATTTAAGTCCGGCTCACTTCTAGATTTATAGATCATTATAGACCTCAATGGGGGATTCATTTCCAATTCTATCGTGTCAAACCCTATCACAGGTTGTGCTGTAATATTACTGTTAGTAAAAAGCATTTCATCAGGGGCGTAAATTAGATTCTATTTATTTAGAATCTAGACTCAGCTGAGTCCCTCTGTTCGGAATGGGATGCGGATTTCTCGTTCAAGGCCTATTCTTATTCACTTGTTCTACTAGATCTAGATTTATTTAGATTACTAGATCTATATGGAGGGTTCATATTCCGATTCTATTGTGTTATTGTATCAAACCCTATTATAGCAATATCATGCTCCTTGTTTGTTTTGGA
>NW_004797600.1:230752-234627 GCF_000002075.1 Aplysia californica
AAATCAAGATCTACTTTCGCTTTCGTTACCACCGAGAGTTTGCCAGCAGTTGTCTGATAACGCAACATTTGTGGCATGCAGATTGTGCAGTATAAACAATAAACACAATGTCGCCGTTCAAATAAAATGTAATAAATACTCTGACTCGTCGCTGTGCTGTCACTTGTGGGAAAAAAAGGAAAAGAAAATACAAGCGTCGTCCGATTTTTAGATTGTCTGGCTTGCCATCGTGACCGGTCACTGAACCTGCGCGCATTCGCCTCATAAATAAATGCGGCATCGTGTGAGCAAAGACCGTCTTTGTGGGACTAAAGGCGTGCGAAGTATAGGACTACGGAATAGGGGAGGAGATTATTGATTTTTGGGGGGGGTTAAGATACTATCGGGGGTTTAAGGCAACACCAGAGGACAAAAACCTGGAAGCACTTTTCAGAATTTTGATTAGAGCTTTCTGCAAAGCGCGCGTTGGTGCAGGCCATGTGCGGAATCGGGACCCCTCATACTTTGCAAGTCTGTGTTATTGAAATAAAGTGTTCGCGTTTCATTGGATGGGCGATAGTAAATTATACCTACTTGGATTGGTGATAGTAAATTATACTACCTACAGTGTATGTTGTAGCTTTCTGTTCAAGACTGGCAGATTTTCAGTGCCACTGCATCTTGCCCTACCACAGTTGTTACAACTCTCACAGTGCATGGGTCTACTTGAGCCATTCAAGTTATTGCTTTTCTCTGAGTTTGAGCAATAATTTGAGTCTTGTCAGTTCATAATATTATGAATCATGACACCCAGACTGGTTCTTAATAGTCGAAATTCTTGTTCTAGGCTCTTCCGAACTCTCAAAGCAGGATTTATTTTTTATATAATAATGAGAGGAAAATATTATATAATAGACTGAAATACTTAAGTCAAACAAGACCCCAGTACAACATTGAACACTGACATGTTGTTGACTGGACACATGTATATTGTACGCGTGTGTGCTCCCTTAAATTTCAAGCTGGTGAGCTAGTAATTTTTTTTGGGGAAATATTGCTGGACAACCTGAACGTTTTACTATTTCTGGTTGGTCGACCATCAATGATTTATTTATAGAGGCACCAGCCATCCATGTCCAGGTGCTGTTTTAGCCTACTGGTTGGTCGGTCGGTCGTGGGGAATACACATTTTCACTTGAAAATACACATTTTCATATTTCCCAATACTCATTTCGGTTTTCTGTGGTTGGCATCTCTGGGTTAGTTTAATACTCTATCCTCCAAAGTGTGGAAGTTGAGGCACATGTTTTGGTTAAATTGGAAAATCAAGTTGGTTGTGATAAGATAATAAAAATGAAATTGGGTGAAAGAGAAACGTCACGGGTTGCTTTGTTGTCAAAGTGTTGTTCTTTTGTGTCTACGTCAGGGCGACCATGAAGAGTTCAATCAGTGCCAGACACAGCTCAAGCTTCTCTACTACGAGGGTCTGAAGGGGAACCAGTTGGAGTTCAAGGCCTACCGCATCCTCTATTATATCTACACTTCCAATACATTAGGTGAGAAGGGTGTTTACCAGAAAATGATATAAAGATTTACCCTATCCATATGCCCTGGAGTCATTTTGTATCCCCGGGGTTGTATTCTTCGCATTTTAGAATACTTCTAGTGCGAAGATCTCTTTCAGACTTTCATTATTTCTGAAAAAATCATTCTGACAGACTACTATGCAAAGCGTGCGGATCGGATTGACGAGTAAATTTCCTCTTTGGAAAGTGGTGGCACAGAGTTCCCCATGTCTTATGGATACAGTAGTAAAACACGATGTACGGATAGGGTTTAGTAGGATACATGTATTTTAAGAACCACTGGTGTGTAAGCCCCGGTTACACTCAGCGATAAATTGTACCAGATTCGTCGTATGAGAGAACTGTCTGTTTTATCGAACTGTGCTGTCTGTTGGCGCTTATATAACCTTATGCAGTTGTTAGCGCCGTAAAAACACTACTAAAACTAAACTGTCTTGTCTGTTTACATGTTCCATCTATCATTAAGTTTTCTTTCGATTGAGGAGATTCCTCGTAATAAAGCCACCATGTCTCTTTGCGATGACATGGATTTGCCTGCTCTCTATGTGAAGGTTTCGAGCTCTGGACCGAATGAATGAAAGGCGAACACTGTACCTCTAGATCACAAGAGCGCCCCCCTTCCCCTGTACATTTTGATTTAGCAGAACAGTGTCTTTAGAAAAGGGTGGCTATTCTGTAGGCCTACCGTGTTGTGTGTAGAACTAGAAGCTATGGCTTGACTGCAGATGTGCAACGCACTGAGTGACCTTGATGCACAGCTTCACCGTTGACGATCAATTAAACAATAAAAATTCTAAAATATATATAACACACCAAATCAGGTTCATCGCGAGCAACTTTGCTTTTTTTTTTTGAGACGCTGATTCTGAATATAAAATCAGTTTTTACCTACGATAATTATTTTAAAAAATTTGAGCCCTGAAATTAGTTCTGCGTTGCGGCAAATTTCAAAGTGAATCTACGTCACAGCGCGTCTCCCTCAAGTCTGATCTTGACCACAAGGAAAATATCAATCAGCGCTTGATTTCTCGACCGAGTCTCTAAACCATAGTTCAATCGTCTAGATTTGGTACAAGTTTGTGGTTTCACATAACGATTTATCGTGAGATTGCTATATCGTCCAGTTTTTTGTACAATTTATTGTTACGTGTAACCGGGCCTTTACTTGTTTTCCTGTCAGTTATGCTGTAAAAGTTATGTTCCACCACATGGCATTCTTGTGTACTGCTGGCCTTCCTCATAGGTCATTCCAGAGAAGGGCTGAATGCCAGAGGAAAACCTAGTCTGATTGAATATATTGTTCCAGCAACGGCTATGTCGTTGGAACACCCAATCAGACTGACATCCAATTCATCAATTCATTCTCGCAAAGTTCTGTCCCAAATTGTTCTCTTTGGTAAGAGGTGAAACTAGTTTGGTATTGAGCATTTTTTGAGTGGGGGGAGGGGTTGTTTCAAATATTCATTTTAACTTTAATTTAATGTAGTACTAGTTTTAACACTAACTGACTGTCACTGTGTTAATATTATGCTTCTTTTCACTTTTTTAATACCCTTTGAGGTTGGGTTGGTTTTTGTTGGGGTTTTTTTTCAAAGATTGCTCTGTGGCTGTATACGTATTTTCCCCATGACAAATGCAATGCTTGATTGAGAATGACTGATTCACTGATACAAGCTTTGTTCTCTCTTCCTGATGTGACAACGGCTTCCTCTTTGCATTTTCCCCAGATTTAACCACAGCCTTAGCGTCACTGAGTGAGGAGTGCCGCAAAGATGAATGCATTAAGCATGCCCTGAATGTTAGAATAGCTTGGTCCCTCAATAATTACCACAGGTTTTTCAAATTGTATGAGGCTGCCCCCAAAATGTCTGGCTATCTTATGGACTGGTTCATTGATAGGGTTCGCAAAACGGCACTCAAACTCATCATCAAAGCGTACGTATACACACACAGTTTTGCTTATATGATTGTTATCCTCTTCCTTTCCTTGTGCTTTTTCTGTCGGGTCCTCTTCCTTCCTTTTCCTTAATGGAGATGGTGATGGGAAGTGAGAGCTACGAGTTGGTCCTTTTAGTTTAGGTCTTTTTTTTCCCCCTACTGCTAACACACATTCTGTCTTCTCACTTTTACTAGCACTCTACTGTGTTCAGGTGCTTCTTTCTTTATTGGACTACACACTTGGAAGTTCAGTTCTATCAGTTAATAGTTTGGTGTCCTAAGTAAAGCAAACTATTATCCTGCATATTGGGGACTGCAGACTTGTTCACGTGGGATTCTTATAATATATGGGGGGGGGGGGGGGGGGGGGGG
>NW_004797600.1:234727-246753 GCF_000002075.1 Aplysia californica
GGGGGGGGGTGAGTTGGGTCAGCGGTGTGAAGTCGAGTCATAGGTTAAGTTGATTCGAGGTTGTACTGGACGGCTCTAGTTGTGTCCTACTACTGATGGTTTCTGAACTGTTTGTGTCCCCCTCATGTTTCTATGTTGTGCCTCTCTTACTCTACAAAGAATTAAGAAAGAAAGAAAACCCCAGAAATAAATGCTGAAAGACTCTTGTGATGTTTATCTTTTCATAAAGTATCTTTTTTTTTTTTTAGTGTGTTGTAATTTTTCCAAGGTATTATTAGCATTTAAAACTAAAGTGTCATTTTCGGGTAGGAGTGATAGAATTGTTGTTTTCCTCCTTTTTTTTGGTTTAATTTGAATTAAAAAATTTTATTTTTAAAAAATATAGTCTTTGAGGTAAACGTGGTACTAAATTGCTCTGGAGATCAAATCAAGTCAAGAATATTTCAGGTTATGCTTGTGTAAATGAGAAGCCTGCAGTGATGTAACGCAAGTATCAGGATAGTATAGTAATATATTCCGTAACGCCTTAATTGTTGAGTTTGTTCCTTCCAGTTTCTACAAAAGCTATTCAATCTAGGTGTTCACTTTTACTTTGTTTCAAAAGATTGAAACATCTTTTTCCTCTCTCTTGTGTTTTAACTAATCTTTGTTGTTTCAGAGCTCACGTAAGTATTTTTTATCATATGTCATTAGGTAGATAGATATCTTTGAACAGTTTTATTGAAATTTCTTGTGCCAATCAAGGGCCCTTTGACCTAAAAGCTAAATGAGCAAATGAAATCATTTATTTAAGCTTTTCAGGATATTAATGGACGTTCAACTTTCTTATTTTTATAATAATTTTCTGTAGGTGTTTTCTTTGGAAAAAATAATTTTGCACTGAGAGTTAAGTTAAAGAAGTGTTTTTCAAGCTTGAAAGAATGATAATGACCGAACTGCATTTATTAACATTCTTTTTTTTTCTTTCTTCTTTTTCATTGTTTTGTGGGGTGTGCCTGTGCGTGGCAATCATGCGATTCGCATTGCTTCCTCTGTCCGCCCCATTCTGGTGCGTCTGTCTGTCTTACCGCCGCTCTCGACCTGGGCTGCACTCATACAGGTACCGACCCACGCTTCCCGTGGAATTCTTCATGAAGGAGCTGGCGTATGCCGACCGGACTAAGTGTATGGAGTTCCTGCTGGAGAAGGGGGTGACATTTTCTGCTGACAAGGCCAGTGTGGACTGCAAAGCGAGCATGGGCATTGTTCCAACACTGTAGTACCGAGTCATCACACATCTCATTTCTGTATCGGTCAAAGCAAAGATCTTACAGTGCTGATGTTGCTATCCGTATAGCGCAAAGGCTGTGATATAAACACGTTCATCATTATCATTGTACTGGCTGCCTCAGCAGTCCCACGCAGTGTGGTAAAGACAGTACGTAGAGTGTTCTCGGCAGAAACATTATGGTGTCAGTCGCCCCCTTTTCTGTCGTCACTCGTTGCTTCAAGATTTTCTTCAGCTTCACTTTCAGGGGCTTCCTACAGGCTCAGCTTTTGTGAGTTTCTGGGCTTCTTTTGTGCTTAAATGCAATCTTTTATTGATAGAGTAAGCGGAGGAAAGTATAGAGTAGTTAAATGTGCAGATGTGTGGGTCTTGCTTTACGGTCCTCAAAATTGGCCGAGAACGCTTTTTATTTCTCACAAATCTGATGCAGAGACTGGACACTTGTGGTTATTTTGTACAAGATTTGTGCTTGGAACTTGCCTCTGTTAGCTTATTAGCTACATTTGTAAGACTGTGCCAGAAAGCAGTGTTCAGACTTGCAGGACTGGAAGTATGAGGAAGCGGAATTGTGATGTGTTTGAAATGTAGGAGGAAAGATTGTAAGTGTTCTCATTTTCTAAATTGTGTGTACCCTCCAGCCAGAAACAGTAAAAGAAGAAACATTTCCATTCGACATAGTTATGTGGAAGGCAAGTGTTCTTGTTCTTGTCTACTGTGTTGTAAAGACAGTTACTGACTTCTCAGTGTCTGTTAGCAAGACCCAACACATCATTATGATTGTAGCCTATAAGTATGTCTAGTGGTCAAGTGGCTAAGCTAAGATGTCAGTTTTGGTATCAGTAGGTGTAGGAAGCCCCTGCTGAGACATTTTATGGCCATTCACAGAGACTTTCATGGATCTTGTGTTAGTATTTAATGACTCTCTTACTGAGTTCATACATTACAAGTGGTTAGTTACAATCTGATTATCAGCTTTCAAGTTTCAGTGTTAAGATGGAGGGGGGATCTTAATTTTAGTATTAAATTTCATATATCTCACATTGGGGTGCGCGAGTTGTCTTGATGTACATTTCACACTTCACACCTCTCAAAGAATCGGTGGCAATTGGACCAACATTTTGAGCTTTGTTATTACCTCCAGGAAAGTGGACCATCTATCTTCACTTTGTCCTATCATCAAAGCGGGGCATGGATTGACTGGCCCCACCTAGTTCTCCCATCAAGAGAGGAAATATGGCACCTATAGATATTTTTGAAGACTGGTTTCGTCTCCTCCCCCCATATGATCAGATCTGACAGCGTGGTCAACCAGTAACGTTTCCAGTCTTGTTTTCAAGTAAATCTCCATTCATCGTTCAGAATAACTCTATCACATGTCAGTGTCATCTCGTGACCAGAGAGGGACATCCAAGGTCCAGATTTTATAGAAGTTGACAGGATATTGCAAGATTTAGAGATCATAACAGTCCTGTGGATTTTGCAGTCATAGAAGATCAAGAGAATGCAGTTGAGATGAATGTACATCGACTTTCTGAGTTTTCCAGGTGTAGGTCAAGCCGATGTTGCTGGATTTCGCTGTCACAGAGTCAAGTGGATATTGCTAGATTTTACTGCTATGACAGTCAAGCAGATTTTGCTATCAAAACAGTCAAGTGAATTTTGCAAATAAGTCCAGTGAATGAAGCTGGATTTTATAGTATCTAGTGAATGTTGCTGAAATTTGCTTTAATCATGATCAAACTGATATTAATGGATTTTTAAATCTTAATCTCCTGTGGATGTTGCTGAACAAGACAGCCTCAGCTATCAAGTTATCCCATTGAAACCTCATCATGGTGCTGCTACCTCAAGGAGATATGAATAACTATAGGCAGACGTTGGTAACAAGACGCGGCGGTCCAGCGGATGCTACATTTTACAGTTGTACCTGTCAAGTGGATTTTGAATTTTACATATGCGCCGGTCTCAGAATGTTTACTTTTAAGTCAAGTGGATGTTTCTAAATGTTACAGTCGTCACCATTCAAGTAGGTGGTGCCCGTTTGAGCAGTCATAGCTAGCACATTGATGCAAAAAATCAGGGCCTTTTCCAGTGAACAGCTTTTTCTACAATTATGTTTCCAAATCTGTCAAGCAGTAAAGAGTTGCATTGTGAGTCGGTCATTGCCCAGGAGAGGATGTCAGCATAATATTGGATAACTCAACGAGAACCACTGATATGAATCTGAATGCAGAATGCTACTTTCAATTCGTTCAACACCTTCAAGTCAATAAGCTGCCAATCTGCACAGTTTGCTGCCACCAGTGTACAGCCAAATTGTAAGTTTCCTGTGGAATTTTAAGTCTAGATATTGTTCTTTTTATCGTTATCAGTTTAAACTGAAAGGAAGACCATGGGGAAATATTTCGTCAGGCGTAAGATTGGAGCACAGTGCACTCACCACAGTTCTGAAAATGGCTGATTCTGGTAGTCTCCCTAACCCCAAGAGCTGCCTATCTCAATCCCCTTATCCAAGAGATCTTTCTCACAGCCCTATGCCCTGCCCTACCATGTCCCAGAGAGAGTTACCCTTCTGCCCCTGAACATTTCCAGTTCTTGTGTCCCTATATGCTTTGCCCTCCCCACCTCATCCCCGTCCCTCCTTGCCCCTGTACCATATTTTGGCTTTTGCCCAAACTAACCCAGTCCTCTCCTGTCCAGTTTACTACCTTCACACTGAGCTTTGGAAAGTGATGCCGAGGAAGTCTTTGGAAGTCCTTTGTGGGTGAATTTACAAAGCAACGGATCTTTCCTCAAGTTGTCAAGTCTCATGACATAAAGTGTCCGGATGTCAAGTCAAGCACAGCCCTAGAATTAACTGCCATTTTCATATCAAGAAGGCTCCCCTAATTTGAAGTATTTCCTAGTGTCTGGTGAACAAGTACCTGGTTACCTGAGCAGCAAGTTGTCACAGTCAAGCACGTACAAGTCTGCTGTCTAAGCAAAAACAAGCCTGTTTCGATTCTCCTTCGACTGCGATGGCTACAGTCTTCTAGGCCAAACACATGCCTCTTGATACATACACACACATCAGGTGCGTCAAGGCAATTCGTTCTTCAATGTGTTCTTGGGTCTAGCCTAAAATTCTTTATGTAAATATGCTGGTACTGGTAGTTAAAGAGTTGTTAGGAAATTTAAGAAGCTGGGAGGGGGGTTGTGGACTGAGTACAGGTCAAAGACTTTATGATATTGAATGGAGGCCTACTGTGAGAATTGGTATATGACTGCACACTCACGTGGTCCTCTGGAGAACTGTCGTGACCTGTGAGTTTCAGTGCGTGACTACAACCTATTTTGCTCTCAGCTGCAGAAGGACGTTGTGTTCTAAAACTAAGCGCAAAAGACTGCATGCGAGTTTCCCCGGGATTGGCCACTTGTGTGGCTCAGCTCACCATTGCTGACCTTGATGCTGATGGTGCCTGTGATGAGGGGGGGAGCAGATGTTGGCTGTCGCTGCTGCAGTGCGGAAGAGGTGCCCCGCTTCCAGTCTCTCTCTCTTTATCTCTAATGCTGCTCCTAATGTTTATTTTTTGTTCATTGTAATGAAGCGACCGTCATCCTTGCTAATTGTTTAATGTTTCCTTCTCTTTCAGGATCTAGTAGAAAAGTTATGTATTGATTATACTTGCTGATTTAAACTTTTCCATTGTTATTTGTAATGGATGAACAGGAATCTCCTGTGCTTGGGAACGCAACTAGTCCAGATTCTCTTGAATGAATATATGGTAAATGAATGTATTTGTTTTGAATTATGTTTTATTGTAAATGCTTCCAGGCGGAAAGAGTAGACTCTTTTATGACAATGGCAATGGTCAATGGGTGTACTGATATCTATGTAAGTGCATTTTTATATGATGTTCAGCTGCTGCTACGTTCAAGGAATCTAGTACTGTAGGCCTACAGGTCTGCTGGTATTGTGAAGGTTGATAGTTTTTTTTTATATGCTAGCTCATCAGGTAAGATGATGCTGTCTACAGTGTTAGATCCCATGTTGTGACCTGTGTTATTTCTTTCTCTTAGAAAAATTTGTTATTTGTTTATTGTTAATCACCCAAAAATATTCATAACAGGGATGTTACTCTTTGTTACAGAAGTGAGAATCTGTGTTTGGTAAGTAACACAGGATCTTGGGGGCTGTGTGACAGAATTGGCAGCTTTGGCTTTTGTCTGGTTTTACTGTTATTGGTTTTTACACTAAAACTTACATTTTTTGGGTATATTATGGTAAGTATGGTTTTGTCAAGCACATGTCTAGATCAAGCCAGGGCTGAACCTATTGAAGATTCTGAATTTCTATTTTGCAACTTTAATGTCCATTGTGGAGTTAAAGAATGATAGTTCTGCTGTCTGTATTTGTTTCTTGCTCTCGTACATAATTATATCTTTGTTCCTTTGAGCTGTCTGTTATGGGTCGGTATGAGTACAATAGTTCAGTGTCTTTCTCTGCATGTTTTCTGTCTGTCCTTTTTTTAAAAACATGTAGAGAAGCAAATGTTTTCCATCTATTTATGTAACTGTGTGTACCTTCAACAAATTTGTCTTCGTGCTGAACAGAAAAAAGAAGGTAATTCGTTGACCTTACTCCTTTTCCTTCCCTCTGTTGTTGTGTCTCTCTTTGCTTCTTCCCTGCACTACTTGACCATTATCAACGTCAATGTGTTTATCTTTACTCAAACTCGTATTCACCAGTCTCTTGCTATCATTTGGGTCAGAGTGTAGGAAGCAGGTGGTTTGAGGACACAACTAATAGGTCCAACTTCTTTTCTTTCCTTCTGTTGTTACTGTCTGTCTTGTTTTTTCCCTTTACTTGTTGGTCGTCATTGTGTCGATATACTTCTATTTACTCAGAAAATAGGACTTCAAACACTACTATGAGTCTAGTTTGAAAATTAATGTTCCTGAATTTGAAAGATGAGAACTTGGTATTTTTGGGGAGTCATGTTTTTTCTCAAGAGAAAATGTGCAGCTGTAGGAGTTTCATTGCACTAAGATGCAAGGGATTAAGTTGATGTATTCTCTTAATTGGATAAGTTGGGGGGGGGGGGTATTTGGGGTAAGGATCAGATGAGGTTGTGTTGTGGGGGAAGTAGGAAGGCGATGCTCGTTTCCAGTTTCAGTGGTTTAGGCTAGGAATCGGAAGTAGCAATTTATGCCATTTCCAGAACTCAAAGTGGCTCAAAGCTCCGGGTGATCATGACTGAACACTTGGTCCTTCGACTTCGATGAAATGTTTTTGGCCTAAAAGACAAAACAGTATGTTAGGCTATCAGTTTTAAGATTCCAAACTGCCTTTGAAGCTGTCTGTTTCAATAGACTTCCCATGGCTTTTTTCCCCCTCTCTGAAGTAAAAGCTGTTGATGACATTTTTGTTGAAGTGTTACAGGTTGTCGGTGTGTTTGGTTTGTACAGTTGTCAGTGTGTTTGGTTTGTACAGTTATTAATTTTTAGTTTGTACAGTTGTGTTTGTTTCTTCTTACTGACTTTTATTGTCCGTACTTGTGTGGAATGTCTGGGCACATGGTGAGGAATCTGCGGGGTCCCTCCTGGTGGTGTGTTACTGTTGTTAATGTTAGTTCCAGTGTGTCGTGTATAGTCAATATTTACTATGTACATGGATGTTTGTATTTGCCTTCCTTTCACAGATAAATCACAATAAACCCCAGTGGCCCCATATCTCGACATTGTTCCTGTTCATTTCTTCAATGTATTGATGTGTGAGTGGGAGGTTGGCGGGTGCTTTGGTGTGATTTGCTTCTTTCCTATCGAATTCAAACGTCTATCATCCTTGTCTCAACTTTTTTGTTCCTCTGTTGTAACATCTGTAATCTTTGACACTTGTATGACCTTATTGTGTTGCAAGTGCAGTAAACTCTTACTCTAAAACTAAACTACCTGATGTGTTGGGGAAAGTTTCTTGTGCTCTGAGGTTTGGGTGGTGTTTTGGAAAGGTTTTTGTTGTGTAGGACAGCGTCAGTTTGTGTCTGTTTCCCCAAGACATTTCTTGGAAGTGGACATTACTCACTCACTGTCTCTTACCTTCTGAATGTTCCTGATTGTTATGGCCTACATTTATCTTTCATTTCAACACAAGGCCTGGGGTCTCTTGTGGTCTAGAGTTTTCTTGAGGACAGCCTCGAAGCTGGGCTGCTTTTAGGTGTTTGTCTCTCATTTAAAGGTCTCGGGTTCGAATCCGGATAGCGACTGGAAATGTTCTTCTCTAAAATATTTTCTCCTTTCTCATTTCCTGCTCACTTACAAATTACAATGTTCTGTCGTCTGCTTTCGTCTCCACTTTCTAACTCTCTTTGCCCCGACTCATTCTGCAGCCTTTCTATTGCCTCCCCTAAGTTCTTACTGCTGTCTACTGTCTTTCAGCCATAGCCCTGATCTTATGGTAGGTAAGATCTACGCGTTGCCTTCTCGGATTAATCGAAAAATCTCGGAGGTCCTGTGTGCAAGTTATGCACGTTAAAGATCCCTTGGTAGTCCAAAATCGATAAATTATAAGAGTTGGCTTCGCCGCCACCCGGGCAAAATTCAAAATTTCTTACCTACAGAATGTGTCCCGCGGACTCGTATGACCAGAGACGGTTTTGCAGTAATAGAGAGATGACACTCGTGGCGGCGCTCCATAACAATGCATTGTTTCGCGTATCGGCCGGCTCGGGGCGCGAAAACACTTACGCGCGGTGATCGCTGCCACGGCGATGCTCAGGGATGCTGTCATGTCATGAGAAAATGTAGTACCCTCTGTAATTAGTTCACTGGGTTACTAGGCCTTCAACAAAGAAGGGGGTCTGTGAATTCTATCGCATATTTTAAACTACTCCCCTTCCTCCCTCGGCCGTAAGAGTTGGTTTTAAACAAAGTTTTTATACTTTCTAACAAACTAATAGACTTCGTCTCTATAGATCTGAAAATAGTTATACCACCGTAATCAAAGGCATGATCAGTTTAAGTTTCAGGAAAAATTACTCGTTTTCCACTCTCTCTCTCTCACATTCACTCTCTTTCCCCACCCTCTCTCGTTCTGCCCCCCCCCCCTCTCTCTCTCTCTCTCTCTCTCTCTCTCTCTCTCTCTCTCTCTCACACACACACACACACACACACACACACACACACACACACACACACACACACACACACACACACACACACATGTGCGTGTGAATGAAAATTAGAAAGTTCGATTGTTTAGTTAAGTAGACATAAGTGCCAGGAAATACATAAGACAAAAGTAACTCTATGATAGAGTGTGAAGAAGAAGAGCTCCTACCAAGAACCCACGAAAATTTGATGATGGCAAGTAGATCTACTAGATCTAGTAGCACCAAGACAGACGAATTGTTTAAAAAAATTATCACAAAAATTCATTCATTCGGAGGTGACTTACTTTAAGATGAACCCATGGACTCGGTCACTGACTGGGGAGTTCTCAGAAGGATGCTACTGGTGACAGAAGGTAGCAGTAGCAGCTTTTCTAGGTCTCTTCTGACCTCTCTTTTCTGCCGCTACCAACCTATTCCTCAGTCTGATGTGGTGGTGGAGCCTGATGTTCACAAAGAGACTTGCCACACAAAACTGGAGGTTGCAGTTGCTGTCACTGTGGCACACGAGCTTGTTGACGGCTTCTTCCTTCATCAGGCGTTTAATGATGATCGTTCTCAACCCTCTGACGTGGAGAACACCATCAGCAACAGCACGAAATGCTGCCTCCATTGCTTGCATGGCAGACAGAAGTAGATGACTTGGGGTTTTCAGGCCACTGTGTGCGCATCTCTTGTAGTCTTTGGCTTGTATGAACTGGTGTGCTTGAGATGGTGGGTCAGTGTCACCAGCCACCATGAGCTGAAAACAGACAGAACACACGACAGTGGACAGCTTGACAGCCACATAGCCTGCAATATATGCCACAATGTTGTCCTCTGCCGTTGTGGTGATGGTGTGGCAGATGTTACCATGAATTTTCTCAAAGCAAGAGGCACATCTTGTGTCAGTCTGCTTTTGACAGCAATGTTGGCACCTTTGGACTGGACACTCTCTAATGAAAAAAGAAAGGCATCCAGGTCATCCTTGCAATTCTTGTGGTCACTGCTCACCATGACAAAATCAATCATAGACTGCCTGAGGGAGGACCGAAACTAGCAGGGATCTGGGTTGTAACGGTGACCTCCTCCTTCTCGGATGATTGAGAACATATTCTCAATGCAGTCTTGGTTGAGTCGGCCCGTCAGCAGAAACGAAAACCCATGGATTGAGCTCATATCATTCCAGAGCTGCTTGAGACATGAGATGGTGAGTTTCCAGCCCTCGATGCAAGGGAGTGTGGTGGTTTTGTTGTTGCATTTTACACCTGTCAACCACACCAAAGAGTGGTCCAAAAATGCCATGTGACAAGATGATGCCAATATGGCATGTCTCATTGTGGCCTTCGCTCAAGGTGACCTGCTGTTAAAGCAGTTAAAGAGCTGATCTAATTGCTTGATGAAATATGCCGTATGGATGGCATCTGGTGGCAATGCTCTCCACGTGACCATGCATGTGATTCCTGCAGCTACACTATGGCTGAGGACTTGTGCGGCAAGGTTCACTCGAAGATGGCTGAATGACCTTAAGTAAATGTGACCATTGGTCAGTTTCGGAGCAAGCCTGATTGGGGAACTACAATCTTTTTTGTGATCCCATGAAATGTTAAGCCCATACAAGGTGAATCCATGAAGTTTGAAATTGTTTCTTATGCTTTTCAATAAATGCGGTGGATCGAAAAGAGCAAAAATTGTGTGACTGTCGCAAAGAAAGAATGGTGTGAGTTCAGTTATCCCAAGGGCTCTAAACATAGCCCTGTTATTGGTGCCTTGGTCGCAAATAATGACTTTGGGGATAAGTCCTATGCTGATAACATTCCGTATCACATGCATCAACAACTGAACCAGTATGTTTCCTTTCACTGGGCCATTAGAAAGAACATATGACACAGGCTGCTTCCACTTTGCAGCCAATCCTCGTACCATAAAAAGCAGAGCTTGGTTTGTTGGTTTCTGTGTCCGTCCAAGTGAGCCGTAGTCCTCAAAGCCCTCCACTTCATCATCGCTTGGATTATATTGCAGAGAGGACTTTAGACTAAAATTTAGTGATATCTCGTCCAATACCACAGCACATAACCGTTCTTGGGATGTCATGGCTTCAACTTTTATTTTAAACAAGTTCAAGAAATTTTCTGACACTCCAGCCCGAATCTGGATGTTTTGTATTGCTTTGCTCAGTGTTTTGGGGGAAGGCAATTGGAAGAGCTTCTGCAGGAGGGAGAATATGCTTTGCGTGATGCATGATAGAGCGCCAGCGCCAAACTTTTGTCAGAATTTTTCCACCTGCGACCTTTTTTACAGGCCTTGGATAGCCTCACTTGTGACATGACAAATTCCAGAGCTGCTGGAGACAAAAACTTCGACAGAGTATTGCGCATTGTTTCAAACGCACATTCATCGTTGCTACTATTCCCAGGGTCCTGTGGAGCTAGGTCCTGTTTGCTGCTATCCAGTTTTTTTTTTAAGACGCCATGATTTTGATCGTTCTGCCCTCAATCTTTGCTGCAATACAACCATTTGCTCTTTTGCAGAAGATTCCTGTTCAGAGTCAATATGTGTGTCCTCTGGTACACGAACTTCACAGTCATTATCCACTGTTGGAATGGAAAGTTCTTTCTTTAGGAGGGGGTCTTTTAGGGGTCACATTAGTGGGAGGATTTGGAATGTTGAATTTAGTTGGAACGGCGGTTATCTTAATCCTCTTTCGGGAACGGAGAGCAGAGAAAGATGCAGCTGTAAAGCATGATGGCTCAAAATGTTCCTCACACAAAACATTTCCTTTGTTTAATGCTTCAGTTGGCTTTCCGTCCAAATCAGCTCGTCTGCAATTTATCACCCATCGTCTTGCCCTTGATAAAAAGGGATGGTTGACATTATTGATAGGCATGGTGCCCTGATAAAGGACAGATCTTATTTTGATAAAAGTACAACATTATGTTTGGAAAACCAGAACCTTTCCTAGAGGGTTCTCAATTTACAAATGATTCATTACCAAAGGTCGTTTGGGTGCATTCGCATGGCTCCCTGCTTTCGCCCTCCTTCTATCATTCTATCATTACAGAGTTACCAATAAGAAATACAACAACAAAAAACCCGACCAAAAAAAAAACTACAACAACAAATAAAACAATCTCCTAAACGTATGAAGAGTGTGTTGTTACATACTCACAATTTCAGGTCATCAAAAATCACATGAAGTAATAATGATAGATAGATCTACCGCATAAGGAGTTCCGGGGGATCGGCAACATAACCCCCCCCCCCCCCCCACAAAAACGTAAAGCCAAACAATAAATGGTAATCGTCAAAGAAAGTACATGTATGTACCAAACCGACTGACGGCACCTGGTACTTTAGACAACTTTTCGCAGGCAACATATCTTTCACCAGTAGAATGCAAGCTCAATTTGGGCATTTAGAGCAGCACAAAAGCAATTGATAGCCTAAAGACTGATATAACAAAGTTGAAGTGTGTTAAGTTTGTGCATAGAGTGTCAGTCTGGTAGGACCACAATCACATTGTCATTATTTTGGTTCTATATACATGTAATTTCTATTCGTCAGAATATTCTTACTTTTAAGCAGGCAATCTTACCTTTCATCATCCTTTAGAAATCGAAAGAAACTCAGATTTG
>NW_004797600.1:246853-249985 GCF_000002075.1 Aplysia californica
GGTGGTTTTGTTGTTGCATTTTAGACCTCTTTCAACCACACCAAAGACTGGTCCAAAAATGCCATGTGACAAGATGATGCCGATATGGCATGTCTCATTGTAGGTAGCGTAAACACGGCCTCGCGGGCACTCCCGACCTTCCGACCGCGTGGTATCGGTAAAATCGGGTTAATTCCGATCGCTGTTTCTTGCTCTTTCGCTATAAAACACCAAATGCCGTACACCTTGTAAAATTTCGGCTTTTCCTCGTTACAATGGTGTAAGTTGTTTATATGTCCGATTATTAGGAGCTGGAGAATCGCCGACGAAAGCGAAGCCCCTCGCGGTCAGAATGCGAGGTCGGCCGGTTGAAAAATTGACACGCGTGCATTCAAATGCTTCGCGGAACGAGGGATGATTAAAAAGATCACTTTTTACACAAAATATGTAAAATACCGGCTTATAAAAAATGTTAATTAAAAGATCAGTTTATTTCCTATTAGAATAAAGTAATTAAATTGGAATTATTTTACATCAATCCTTCCGCGAGACTCAGAAAGCATGTGACCCCGCACGCGGGGTACACTACAGTATAGAGCCGACTCGCTCGCCGCGGGGGCCGGTGCGACGCCGGCCGGGTCAACGCTCGGTGTTTTTGTCGAAATAACGACATATATCGTGTTTGAGGTGATAAAGTACTGATTTGTAAAGATCTCAGTCTTGAAAAAAACTATGCTCCATATATTTGTTATAGTGATTGTACTCTGTTAATGTGGAGATGTTTAGTGGACTTGTTACTTTTTTATTGTCTGTCAAACATGGGGTTGCAGCCAGTGACTGACTTTAACAAATTTGATCAAATTTTAAACAACTACAATTTTCTTAAAAATTGACGGAGATGTTGAAGAATGGTACCAAAATGCTCAGTGGATATAGGCCTTTCAAATGGAACAGATAAATTTGGCATACAGCTAGTTTGAAAATTTAGTTTCTGGTACCTACATTGTGGCCTTCGCTCTAGGTGACCTGCTGTTAAAGCAGTTAAAGAGCTGATCGAATTGCTCGATGAAATATGCCGTATGGATGGCATCTGGTGGCAATGCTCCCCACGTGACCATGCATGTGATTCCTGCTGCTACACTATGGCTGAGGACTGCTACAGCTGCTACACTATGGCTGAGGACTTGTGCGGCAAGGTTCACTCGAAGATGGCTGAATGGCCTCAAGTAAATGAAATGTGACCATTGGTCAGTTTCGGCGCAAGCCTGATTGGGGAACTACTATCTTTTTTGTAAAACATAACAAGGTGATCCTATGAAATGTTATGCCCATCCAAGGTGAATCCATGAAGTTTGAAATTGTTTCTTATGCTTTTCAATAAATGCGGTGGATCGAAAAGAGCAAAAATTTTGTGACTGTCGCAAAGAAAGAATGGTGTGAGTTCAGTTATCCCAAGGGCTCTAAACATAGCCCTGTTATTGGTGCATTGGTCGCAAATAAATGACTTTGGGGATAAGTCCTATGCTGATAACATTCCGTATCACATGCATCAACAACTGAACCAGTGTGTTTCCTTTCACTGGGCCATTAGAAAGTACATATGAATATATGACACAGGCTGCTTCCACTTTGCAGCCAGTCCTCGTACCATAAAAAGCAGAGCTTGGTTTGTTGGTTTATGTGTCCGTCCAAGTGAGCCGTAGTCCTCAAACTCAAAGCCCTCCACTTCATCATCGCTTGGATTATATTGCAGTTGCAGAGAGGACTTTAGTGCCATCTCGTCCAATACCACAGCACATAACCGTTCTTGGGATGTCATGGCTTCAACTTCTTATTTTTTATTTTTAAGTTCAAGAAATTTTCTGACACTCCAGCCCGAATCTGGATGTTTTGCATTGCTTTGCTCCGTGTTCTGGGGGAAGGCAATTGGAAGAGCTTCTGCAGGAGGGAATATGCTTTGCGTGATGCATGATAGAGCGCCAGCGCCAAACTTTTGTCAGAATTTTTCCACCTGCGGCCTTTTTTACAGGCCTTGGATACCCTCACTTGTGACATGACAAATTCCAGAGCTGCTGGAGACAAGAACTTCGACAGAGTATTGCGCATTGTTTCAAACGCACATTCATCGTTGCTACTATTCCCAGGGTCCTGTGGAGCTATGTCCTGTTTGCTGCTATCCAGTTTCTTTTTAAGACGCCATGGTTTTGATCGTTCTGCCCTCAATCTTTGCTGCAATACAACCATTTGCTCTTTTGCAGAAGATTCCTGTTCAGAGTCAATATGTGTGTCCTCTGGTACATGAACTTCACAGTCATTATCCACTGTTGGAATGGAAAATTCTCTTTCTTTAGGAGGGGGTCTTTTAGGAGTCACATTAGTGGGAGGATTTGGAATATTGAATTTAGTTGGAACGGCGGTTATCTTAAGCCTCTTTCGGGAACGTAGAGCAGAGAAAGATGCGGCTGTAAAGCATGATGGCTCAAAATGTTCCTCACACAAAACATTTCCTTTGTTTAGTGCTTCAGTTGGCTTTCCGTCCAAATCAGCTCGTCTGCAATTTATCACCCATCGCCTTGCCCTTGATAAAAAGGGATGGTGGACATTATTGATAGGCATTGTGCCCTGATAAAGGACAGATCTTATTTTGATAAAAGTACAACATTATGTTTGGAAAACCAGAACCTTTCCTAGAGGGTTCTCAATTTACAAATGATTCATTACCAAAGGTCGTTTGGGTGCATTCGCATGGCTCCCTGCTTTCGCTCTCCTTCTATCATTCTATCATTACAGAGTTACCAATAAGAAATACAACAACAAAAAACCCGACCAAAAAAAAACTACAACAACAAATAAAACAATCTCCTAAACGTATGAAGAGTGTGTTGTTACATACTCACAATTTCAGGTCATCAAAAATCACATGAAGTAATAATGATAGATAGATCTACCGCATAAGGAGTTCCGGGGGATCGGCAACATAACCCCCCCCCCCCCCCCCCACAAAAACGTAAAGCCAAACAATAAATGGTAATGGTCCAAGAAAGTACATGCATGTACCAAACCGAATGGCGGCACCTGGTACTTTAGACAACTTTTCGCAGGCAACATATCTTTCACCAGTAGAACGCGAGCTCAATTTGGGGATTTAGAGCA
>NW_004797600.1:251030-258397 GCF_000002075.1 Aplysia californica
TGAAGCCGAAGTTACCGTGCTTAAAAGCGTGTAATTTATAGATAAAAATTCGGTAAGAGCCGTTTAGCGTGCTTGAGTCCGAAACGTGCTTAAAGCCGGCACGGACTGTATTTGTTTGGTTATAGATTATAAAACTCTCCTTGTCTTTTAAAGATACTGAACAAAGGGCAGAGCAGAAATGAAACTGAAAAACGTACCTTCGATTTTCTCAAAACAGCATTTTTTTGGGATAGCCCCCTTGTGTTTAAAAGCGACCAAATTAGCCTGAGGCTTTGAAAGGGAAAAAAGTGCATCTCTCTACGCTGCGTGTTGTACTCATTATTATACATATTGTCTCTGTCTGATAATGTAATGTTGAATCTAGGTGGGTTGTTGGCGGGTGCTCTGGTGTGGTTTGCTTCTTTCCTACTACTATCAAACATCTATCGTCCTTATCTCCCCTTCTTCTTTTTATGTTTGTTACTCTCTTGTAACACCTGTAATCTTCTGGCGTTCATATGACCTATGCAGTTGCGAGTGCCGTAAAACCTCTACTAAAGCAAAAAATCTTCTGGCGCTCATATGACATTATGCTGTTCGAGCGCCGTGAAACCTACTAAAACAAACGTTGAATCTAGTTGTACTTGTACACTACGTGAGTGTGTGATTGGCAGGTGCTCTGGTGTGGTTTGTTCCCTCTTTCTTACTAAAATTCTATTAATTGTCCATATCTCTCCTCCTTTTTTGTGTTTGTTACTCTTCTAACAGTCTAATCTTCGGCGTGGGTGGGTGGTGGGTGCTCTGGTGTGGTTTGCTCCTTATTTCCTATCAAACTATCGTTCTTATCTCTCCACCTTCTTTTTGTGTATATTACTGTCTTGTAACGCATCTATTCTTCGGCACTTATAATATATGACCTAATTGTGCTGCAAAATGCTTACTAAAACATACAAACACTACTTGAGTTCTGGGACGCATTTCTGACGAAGCAAGGAGAAGAGACAGAGTCTTGTTCTCTTTACATTAATTTTAGGTTTTGTACAAGTACAACGCTCAGATGTACCGGTAGTCTGGTGCTCTGGTGTGGTTTGCTCCTTTTTTCCTATCAAACGTCTGTCGTCCTTATCTCCCCTCCTTCTATTTTGTGTTTGTTACTCCCTTGTAACACCTCTGATCTTAGGCACTTATATGACCTTATTGTGTTGCAAGTGCCGTAAAACACTTACTAAACTGTCTTCGACGCAGGTGGTTGAGTGAGTTTAATTTTCAATTTGTTTCTGGGTGGATGTTTCTGTTTCTGCTTCTTTTCTGTTAATAATATGTATCGGTACATGTTCTAAATTTCAAGAATAGCATTCAGCGTAATTCACGATCTGTCTGCCCAGTAGTATATTGTAGTACACTTGACTTGTATTTTTAACACAACCTTCTGGCTTCTGAAAGTTGTGTTGTAACAAGCCAGTCGTTTGGTGCTTTTCCCACCCAAACTAATGGATAGCATTTATATAATGCATATTATTCTCTTACTCTTAGTGTATATATTCTCGCTCAACAGCAAGCTCTATGTGCTTTACATTATTATTTTTTTTACACTTGCAGACCTGTCACTGATAGTGATAGCATTCAGAAACAATCTCTACACTCTATAAATTATAAACTATACTTTTTCGGAACCCGCATCCTCACGAATCAAGTGGCCTAACTACAAGATTACTGACCCCACGACACCGACAAGGCAAAGGTGTGAAGTCAACAGTGACATTATTATTACATATTGTGTATTAACTTGCACCAGCAGAGCAGTACCTGTCCTCAACACTTGGGATCTGGGGGAATCAAACCCTTTTCAATTATAACGTCCTTTATTTTCTTTTTACACCGGTGTCGTGCTGGATACGGATTCAAATCCCGAAACATAAATTATTGAATGAATCACACGATGTGTACTGTCCACAGAATTCTACACTTATAGAAGCGGAACTCCCTCTTTGCGATCGCTGATTCGCTGTGAGGAATTGAAACTAAAACATGGCGGCCTGTTGAGGGCACCTTTGGCTGCGCCGCACAGCGAGGCTTCGCGTTGCTATGCACGCTGATGCTAGTGGTAGGGCTTGGAAGACACCTTACATCAGTATTTTAAAACTTTCTTCGAAGAGGAAATATAGTGAAATAGTCTAGTACATTTTTATTGCCAACAATATGTCATAATTGGCAATGTTTTTGTATTTGTATTGTTGGTTTGTTGTTTTTTCAATGATGGGATAGGATCTAGATCTAGATAGATCTAGATCTCTAGACTAGATCTACTAAAGATCTTCACAATCACAATACAGTTGGTAATGACACTAATTATGAACATTAATTCTGTTGGCAAAATATCTAGATATAGTCTTGATTAGTATCTAGATCTACGATAAAGAGGACTCTGACAGTAACATGCTCACTACAATAATATTGTCATTAAACTTAACTTAAGGCTATCCAAAGCAAGCAAAAAAGAACAATATAAGCCTTTTCTCCAATTTACTAGAAAGAGATAAATAAATTGAGCTTATATTGAGGAAATGTATTATTTCTCACTTTAAGAATTCATCTCTGTGTTTGCATCAGTAGTGTGTACAACAACATGCTTTGTTTAAAGCACGTGCGAGTCTAACAAATACAAGAGATTGGAGAATGTGTCGGTTGCACATAATATACATACGCCTATTGTACATGCTGCCAAAAACACAAAAATGCAGAAAAGGCCTCAAAATATTGGTTTACACATAAAAGCCAATAATGCAAAACAAAGTAAACAAGAGTGGAACTGGCATATGTTTTCTGAATATATGTTCAAAGTCATTTTCTGTGTGTTGGGAGTGTGATTTCTAATGCATGAATGATAAGCTCATTCAGATGTGATAATGAAGAAACTTGTGTCTACAGTCACAACAGAAAGAGTTCCATGGTGAGTGATCACTCAAGGATTTTAGAGCTGTGTGCATTTTGAGAAAAATGTATCCCCATACCCTGGATCACATGTCGAGGGGATGGGCTTGTCCCCCTGTAATCCCCGCACACAGTAAACAAACACAAATTTTTGAACACGAATAAGAAAAAATAAGTGGTCTCTTGTTACGGATCAAATCGAAGTCCTGTTTCAACTCGATTAATTGATAAAAGTGCGTATCGCAATGCGTTGGTCACCCCTGCCCTATAGGCCTATGCTATTTAATAAATACATTCGTCAGACCTGGAATCTTTAATGCCCGCACACAGTAAACAAACACACATTTTTGAACACGTAAAAGAAAAAATAAGTGGTGTCTTGTTACGGATCAAATCGAAGTCCTGTTACAATTCAATTAATTGATAAAAGCGTGTATCGCAAGGCATCGGCTAACCCAGCACTATTACACTATTTTATAAATACATTCGTCAGATCTGGAATCTTTAATCTTTAATTTTTAATCCCCGCACACAGTAAACAAACACACATTCATGAACACGTATAAAAAAATAAGTGGTCTCTTGTTACGGATAGCGCGCATTGCAATGCATTGGCTAACTCAGCATTATACGCTATTTAATAATACATTCGTCAGATTTGGAATCTTAAATTATAATCATAATTATATGTGCCCGCGCGTGGGAAGTTAAAGTGTAAGGGATTGAAAATGCTTTAAAAAATAATTATGAAAGTAACATAATTAAAGTAGGACTACATGTGCTTATAAAGGCCCAAAAAGGTGTATGGATGCGGAAATGAATGTTTCGGATGAAAATAATACGCTATCTCTACTACTGTAGCATGCGGTCAAAAATTTGATGCGCAACTTATTATCAAATATCTAGGCTACTGAACTATCGAACACCTAGATCTAGATTCTCCTACTTTTACACAATGACTTAGATATCTATCTATATCAATTCGTCTTAACCGATGAGTATTTTTTTCAAACATTTGTACACATCTATAGGTTCTATATTATTCTAAAAATTTATGTGAAGAAAATTCTTTAATAAATACTAGCCCAATATTTTTTTAAAAATCCCAGTCAATGGTTTCTACAGATTTTTAAAAAGTTTATAGCTGGAGCTAAATCTCTTTTAAAAGCAAGTCCGTCCTTTTTTCTACTTCTGCTGGCGACATAAAGCTAATCATTGAACGCATGTTTTGAGAATATTAATTAGATCTAGTGAAAAAATATGTTCAGTGTAAAACAAATTTCTTGTAACAAGTTTTGCTACTAAAAAATTACGTAGGCCATATGCGTATGCAAAATGTGTGTGGGAAGCTAGAAGTGCTGTGAACAATCCCATCCGTGTTACAATTTTTTTCACAGTTCTGTAGATCTTATATTTATAAACTCTCTATGTCTGCTTTTTCTGTTGTTGCACCAAAAAACATAACAATTTAAAACCTTAATTCCAGTCTCTAGGTTGCACAGTGAATTCTGTAACTCAAAATTACAAACTGGACAGTAAATGTTCCACTTTTCACTCGTTTGTAAAAGCCGCTCTTGCTTTAAACGCTATAGGGTTACTTCCGAAAACGATAAATAGTGCCCTCAAGACGCCATTGTTTTCGGTCTTCAATTCCTCACAGGCCACGTGGTACAGTTCCCGTTCTATAAGAGTAGAATTCTGTGGTACTGTCAGAACCAATGGTAATACACACCGAACATGTAATGTACACCCGACCCCCCCCCCTCTCGTGGCCTTGAGGTTAAGGTGTTGGCCTCTCATTCAAAGGTCACGGGTTCGAATCCGGGAAGCGATGGAAACATTTTCTTCTCTAAAAATTGTCTCCTTTCACCCCCTTCCCTGCTCTCTAGCAATGTTCTGTCGTCTGCTTTCGTCTCCACTTTCTGCCCCCACCCCCTCCTCCCTTGTCCCCGCCTCTGGGATCCTGACTCTTTCTGCAGCCTTTCTATTGCTACCCCTTGGCTCCTTCTTACTGCTGTCCCTAATCTTCTGGAAGGAAAGATCTACATAGCCTTCTCGGACAAGGGCGAAAAATCTCGGAGGTCCCCGTGTGCAAGTTGCTCACGATAAAGATCCCTTGGTGATCCGAAATTGATAAGAGTAGACTTCCGCCGCCACCCAGGCAAAATTCAAAATTTTCTACCAACTGAAAAATTAATGTCTAATGTTTTCTGTGCGCTTATATGACCATGACCTTATGTAGTCGCGAGCGCCGTAAAACACTTACCAAAATAAAACTTATGTGAGGGAGAGTACATATTATTATGTCGGTTAGGTTTTTTTCTATCGTTATTTTCCTCTCAGAAAAGTTGAGTTTGATTCCGTCTAACGAACATTATATTGCCTTACACCACAGAAAAAGGCACGGGATAAAATTCTTTTCTTGGTTAGATAATTTTGGGGGATTGGGAGGATGCACTGAGTTTGTGGCACACATGCAGAACCCACATTGTACTACTAATTTATTAAAATGTTGTATGTATAGTGAAACAGCAATACATTTGTGCATGTAAAATCACAAAAACATAATAATAATAATAATAATAATAATAATAATAATAATAATAATAATGGTTTTTTTTAATTTAAAAAAAGTAAAAGTCCCGCTTTGGTTGTCTCAACGTTTATTACATCATCATCAAATGACAAAAAAGTACTTAAGTAGATGCATTGCACATAAGCATGTCAATGTCATACGTGTAGGCCTATTGCCAACATCAGTTCGTGACTCAACAAAAGGAGTACACACGTGCATTATGTTACATCTATTATATTTATATACACACGATTTATACGCTATAAGACACGTTCGTGAACAGTACATGTATACATGTGTAGTAGTTTATGTAGAACATATCACAGCCAAGCATGGACAAAAAAAAGATTTCAATATAATGTTTATAACAGCAAGCAGTAAAGAAGCCCAAGTCCGATGTAAATTGTAAACCTAAGATATACACACCCATGATGCAGCCATTGAACAGTAAGTAGCAGCAGTCTTTGCCAGTCGGAGGTGTAGTAGTTGTCAAGATTCTCTCTTTATTTTGCTAGCAAGAAAGAGTTCGATTCCCATTAAGGCCTTATTATATCGTATAATATACAACGCGCGCGCGCGCGCGCGCGCGCGTGTGTGTGTGTGTGTGTGCACGTGCGTGCGTGTGTGTGTGCATTGTTCATGTAGGCCTACATGTGCATCTGTATGTGGGATCTAGTATCTCACTCAAACCAAGCTCAGCTCTGACCTGACAGACAGGATTGAAATAGCCCGCCTCCTCCTGAACGATCTAAACTATGTGGGTCATAGTGGGTGCGTAAAGACGTGTCCAATGATCGACGAATGTACATCTACAGGGCATTATTGTAGTAGGCTACATTATAATTAAGGCTATGAATAAGATTGCCACACCAACAACAAAAATGAAACACGAGTAACTTCTGAAACTTTAACCTCTATTTATTTAGAACATACGCCAACAGAAAAGGCCTGCATTGTATCTCAATCCTTGCTTTCCAATGTTCCCCAATTTTTATTGTCCGCACAGAACATTGGGTAGAGTAGATCCTAGATCCATACAGCACTGCATTGTTTTTTAAATTGTATTTTAAGTTGTAATTCATGTACATGTCAATACGATGTATGGAGGGGAAAAGAAGAAGGAATTCCCCGCCCCGAGAATGAGAAAGCGAAAGCAAGCGTGGGAAGTTTGAAGGACGAAAGTCCGCAATGTCAAGACAATTTAAATCCGCACCCAGGTGATCATATAGGCCTACAACAGACAAATTCCAGCGACACCTCAGGCAGATTGTGAGATATTCGACGTAGACAAGGTAACCTTACACATAATTTCCGAACGTTAGGCCTACACAAATGTACTTGTCAGATCTGCAATGTAATTCAATACTTCCGCGAAGTTAACAGAGCAAAACTGTACACAATTATCAAAATACTTACACCCAATTTAACTTACATGATTTGTGAAAATAGGATGATAACAATCTGCATTTCTAATTTTGAGAAACAGCACAGAGATAAAACAACAACAAACAAACTTCTACATACAAATGATTTTTTAACCCTCCAGAGAAATCTCAAAGATCAACCTCCACCCCCCACCCCCACCCCTCCTTCTTTTTTTCCAAATGAAAAGAAGCATCTCAAACCAACAACAATTAAAACTAAACATACTAGTTAGTGAAAAACGACTTATTTATTCTTATGGAGTGGCTAGCTACCCGATCTGGGGTGGCTAGCGTTTTGCTACAAGAACGAATTCGGTCGATTAGACTGACGCTTCTGGCCCGAGGGGATTTTTGCGCATGTTCCGTATTTTGGCCCATGGGGGTTTCTCTCTCTCTCTCTCTCTCTCTCTCTCTCTCTCTCTCTCTCTCTCTCTCTCTCTCTCTCTCTCTCTCTCTCT
>NW_004797600.1:258502-263073 GCF_000002075.1 Aplysia californica
CTCTCTCTTTCTCTCTCCGCCCGCAGACAACATTGTTCGCTTTCAACTCAGCGCTGGAACGTTTGTTTACACTCGTATCACGGGCCGTCACACACTAAGACAAGGTCGCGCCCAAGTCTCGCTCGGACGCGAGATAGGGCAATTGAAACATATTGGTAGTAGAGAATCGTTATTAACATCACAACACAGCATTTCTATTTTTACATGATTTTGTCACCGGCATTCCGATGAATAATAATAAAGAGTGATAGGTGATAGATCTAGATCTAGTCAACTCGCGAGGGAAGTCCCGGAGAAAGTTGTATTGGAAAATAGCACAAGTTGCAAAAAAGTTGCAAGAAAAATGAGAAATCCCCACTGGGCAGTAGCGTCAGACTAATCCACCGAATTCGTTCGAGTTGCGAAACGCTAGCCACCCCAGATCGGGCGGCTAGCACCGGCCTTATTCTTATATATTGTTTCTAAACACTTTGTCAGTGCTCATGTTTTCTCATACCGGTACTTACTCGAACGCATTTCTTGGAATAACAGCTGGCTTATGCCAGGAATGTGATTCCCCAAATCCCGACACATTACTATGTACTATATAAGATCCATGTAGTAACTAGATCTTCAAAAGTATTATCCCATAGAGCTTTAGCAAAGCACATATGTGAATTTTAATATTTTAGACCGAGAACTGTCATGGCCACCGCTCTTTGTTTTTTATTCAAAATTTCACCGCGCTGGTGCGCACCACGGGTACGCACAACACCAGCCTAGTTATATTATAAGTAATTACATGTAGAAGTCTATGGAGTAAATACACGATAAGGGTCGTTTGGACTTGGAGCAATCCCTGCCCCGCCCCTCCTTCAAAATTTTAAAAAGAACTTGGCGCTCTCCTACTAGCCACACTAAATACTCTCTCTCTCTCTCTCTCTCTCTCTCTCTCTCTCTCTCTCTCTCTCTCTCTCTCTCTCTCTCTCTCTCTCTCTAAGAGTCTCTTTCTTTTTCAATTTCACTAGCGGTGATGAGGACATTTTGTTTCGTTTCTGAAAGGTTCTGTAGACCTATACATGTACTATAATCTAACTTTGCTCCTTATTTTCAGTTTTAAACATAAGCATCCTTTATTCTATGAACAGTGAACAGAGCTTTGTCAAAAAGCTACTCGCACATGAATTCCGTAAATCTAATTTGGAATTTCACTTGACCTTCTGCTAACTTCTAGAAACAAAATTTCGATGTCATTCTACTCAGGTATTACTGTCGATGAGGGAACTTCGCTGTTCTTACTCGTCGTTGGTGTGCCGGTAATAAATCAACAGGCCTACTTTGCACAGGGGTAGTTGTGGATACTCTCGTGCCATCAGCCCCTTTAATTTCCTTTCATCGAAGTCCTAATCTGCCCCAAACAAAATTTGACCATTATTTTTATTGATTCAGGTAAGTTGAAACACAACTCCCCCCCTGCCCACTTCCCGTCCACACATAAAGGGCTATGTTCAGCGTCATCTGACTCAGGAGAAGGCGTGGCTGGAGTGAAGTGCCACGCCCTGTGTGGGTTTGGAGGCCATGATCCGGGAGAGAGTGTTCATACCTCGCTTCACCTTGTAGCGGAACACCCAAGGCAGCTCTCTGAAACATACAATAAACGAGGTAACTCTCTGAAACACACTTTAAACGAGGTAACTCTCTGAAACACACAATAAACGAGGTAACTCTCTGAAACACACAATTTAATGAGGTAACTCTCTGATCCCCCCCCCCCACACACACACACACACACACACACACACACACACACACACACACACAGAAGCTCATACCAAAGTTTATAAAGTAACATTAATAACGACTAGAGCAGTAAAAAGTCCGTTTTTTATAAAGTATTTTAAAAAGAAGTAGGAAAGATTTAAATCCATGATACGAACACATGTACAGACTCTAGGCTTACAGACAAACATTTTGCTTTGGAATGTATACCGTCGCCGTACGGTAACCACACGATTATTGGATATTCATATTTTGATAAAAATTTACAGATGGACTATTTCAGAATAACTACCATAATAACAAAGTTCACTTTGATCAATAAAACTCCATACATGTTTTTACAATGCCTATGTGATCATGAATAAAAACCTTGTGAAAGAAAACAGTTTTTGTTCTCCTATAAACTGTAAGATAATGTAGCCTTCCATGTATTTAAGCGCCGCTTTGCGGCATACAGCAGTGGGCGATTTTGTGATTTGTACTTTTGGTGAGCGATGGGGATCAGGCGGGTAGTGCCAGATATTATTTAATTCAAAGGTCCCGGGTTCACATCTGGGTAGCCACGGAAACATTTTCTTCTCTAAAATCGTCTCCTTTCACCTCCTTTCCTGCTCTCAAGCAATGTTCTGTTGTCTGCTTTCGTCTCCACTTTCTGCCCCCACCCCCTCACCGCCTTTAATTGCCCCATCCTCTGGGCTCCTGACACTACTGCTGTCTTTCAGCCACACCCCTAATCTTCTGGTAGGAAAGATCTACATCTCGCTTCTTGGACAAAGGCAAAAAAATCTCGGAGGTCCATGTGCAAGCTGCGCACGTTAAATATCCCTTGGTGGTCTAAAACCGATAAGAGTAGGCTTCGGCCGTCACCCGGGTGGACACTATGAATAGCCCCCTAAAGGTGGAGAAAGTGAGCGCTAGTTGTGCAAAAGGTTGACAAACTCTGGTATACGGCGACGATTTGGAGTTTGCGGGACTGACCTTTTGGGCAAGACTTTCTTGGGCGGTGGGAGGATGCTGAGGTCATCACAGTCCGTGCTGGAGGTGAGCAGGATGTCCGGGTTGTGGATATGGTCGTCTACGTCATCGCCGGTCACCGCCAAGTCCTGGGGGATGCTTGTGCTAAAGTCGATGCTCTGGCTTGTCTCTAGAAGGGGGAGGGGGTGTATGAATTTGGGAACCATTTATTTATTTATACCACGTTTGATACATTTTAGATCATTTTGATGGCGCTCTCCTTTGACCCTCTCTGTCAAGGACAACCCTGGCTGAGTTGGATAGTGGGATGCAACATCATGGTAGACATGGAGACAATGAATTTACCTCCTCTCCCCCCTCCAACCCCTCCCCCCCACCCACTTGGGAATCGAACTGAAATCTTTTGTATGTGACAGCAAAGCACCACAGACGCCAATAAACGCACAGATAATAGCACACACAAACAAGTAACCAAACACACACATACGCTCGTACATAAACAAACAAACAAACCAGTATGTCAACAAACGCACGAACTGCCTACCCTTCAGGTTGTCCGCTGGCCGGCTGGTGGACCCCGCGGACTTGGCCGGATGGGGCGGGACGGAAGAGGAAGCGGCCGACTTGGTCAACGTCCTCTTGGCCTGACTGTTGCCATGGAAACTGACGCTGTCTACAGCCGACATCTTGGCGGACGGGAGGGTGCGAGAGGTGGAGAGCTGGGCCGGCGTGGAGCCTCGGCCCACGTGGAAGAAGTGGTGGGTGGTGGGCGTGTGGGACAGGGGCTGCAGGTGGAGGCGGGAGCCCGGACTGCGAACACTGGACGCCTGGAAGGGAAACAGGACGATACATGGGGCTTGACCTAGTGAGAAAGCCTAGGGCTTGGCTTATACTTTACTATTCTGAAGTCTCGTATGTTAGGCGCAGGTGCAGTGTTCTATGCTGTGCTGTGCTGTGCTGTGCTGTGCTGTGCTGTGCTGTGCTGTGATGTGATGTGATGTGGTGTGCCGTGCTATGCTGTGCTGTACTGTACTGTGGTGGGGTGTAGTGGGTTGTGGCATGGTGTCATGTGGCGGAACGGGGTGAGAAGTTTTGTGGTGTAGTTAATGTAGTATGATATGGTGCTGTACAGTTTGGAAAAAAGTGGATTTAGCCTATACAAATAAAAAAGGTTATTCAACAATCCTGAACTTCGAACTAACTGACCATCTCCAGTATAAGATTGAGCCAAGTTGGCGGAGGGCGTGGAGAATTCCCTAAACAATCGTAGTTCAAGAAAACCCTCTGGAGAATCGAACCAGCTTAACTGAGAAGTTGGCGTGCTCAAGTGAACACCAGCAAATCAGTATCGGAAAGGTGTAAACGATGCGGTCAGGTGGCAGCTCATTTTTATTCAGAGCAACATACAGGAGCAGATTTAATTTACTCACACAATTAAAGTTTCTTATTGCCACTGACAGTGTCATTGGCTGATATCATATTTAGCCTAATGTAGATATGACCCTGTGAGTAGTGTGAGGGTGGTCTTGAAAACAGTAATGGCTACCTCCACCCTCTCCTCCAACAAACAAACGGTGGCAGCAGCAGCAACAGCAGCAACAGCAGCAACAACAACATCGACAACAACAGCAGTAGCAGCAGCTACAACAACAACAGCAACACAACAACAACAAAGCCCCCCAAAAGCAAAACAAAACAGAACAAAACAGAACAAAGAATGAAAAAGGCGAAAAACCGAAAGTCGAACAATAGGGCAGGAAAGGGGTCAGTAGGTACTACAAACTTTAAGCCACATTTCTCATTGGTTGCATTGATACGACTTCATTTGGAGGGACGGG
>NW_004797600.1:263173-264731 GCF_000002075.1 Aplysia californica
CATAGTTGCTTACATCAAATTAGTTGCTAACAGTGAGAGGTATAACCTGTAACTCTCATGAAATTGAAGATGAATTTCATTTTTTTTTCTTTGTCTATTTTTGTCCATCAAAAGAAATTGTTAATTCCTCCCAGCCAGACTCGGCCCAGTGACAGAAATATGCAATCTTTGACCCATGATAAAAGATATGTGCACAACCTGTACCCCTTCACTATGGAAAATTTAACAAATGAGTATTTTATATGATGTGGGCCAATGGCCTTAAACACTGAACAAACTTGCTTACAAACTAACACCACCTATCCTGTCATTGTTGTTGTTGTTGCTGCTTTTGCTGCTGTTGTTGTTGCCGCTGCTGCTGCTGCTGTTGCTGTTGTTGTCGTTGTCGTTGCTGTTGTTTTTGTTGTTGTTGGTGGTGGTGGTGAGTAAGTAGCAATCTTTCTATTGTTGACTGACTAAACAAATGACTTTTTGTGCTGTTGTCGTTTTTGTTGCTGCGTTAGTGATTGTGTTGTAATGGGGATGGTGATGGTGATGGTGAGTAGTAATGTGTCTCTTTTTGCCTGTTATTAAAAGACCAAAGCAAGGGCTGCTAGTGCTATTGTTGATGTTGCTGCTCTAGTTGTTGTTGCTGTTGTTGTTGTTGTTGTTGTTGCTGTTTTTAAGGTTGCTGGTGTTTTTGTCATTGTTGTTTTTGTTTTTGTTGTTGTTGTTGCTGTTGCTGCTGCTGTGGTTGTTGTTGCTGTTGTTGCTGTTGTTGCTGTTGTTTTTAAAAGTTTACGGGCTTGCCACAACCTGTATAAAAGCACTCGCAGCAAGGTACACTGAACAGCACAGCTGCCAGTACATTATTTATTTATTGACAGTACTTGAACGTGAAATCTCCACTTCATCGTCAGCCCGTACTGATGACACCAGCATGGGGTGGGAAAATGGGATGGGGAGATTTGGACATGAAGGTGGAGGTTGTGGGGCTATGGAGGTTTGGGGGAGGGAGGTGGGGGGCTACGAGAGTGCATTAAGTTGAGGTATGACTCTAAGAGACGTTCTCCGTGGGTGGTTGGCGGTAGCTCTGGTGTGGTTTGCTCTTTCTTTCCTATCAAATTATATCGATCGTCCTTATCTCTCCTCCTTTTTTGTGTTTGTTACTCCCTTGTAATACCTCTAATCTTCGGCACTTATATGACCTAATTGTGATGCAAGTGCCGTAAAACGCTTACTAAAAGTAAAAACGTTCTCTTTGGCTCCTCCTGTGTCGTTCTCTCTCAGTACACGGAAGTCTGGATTCCTCCACTGTCGCCATCTCACGACTTCTCTGTCTCGTTTACAAGCATGCGCACACACTCATACATAACACGGAAATGCAGATATGCTTGTGTGCAATTGTGGACATGTGTGTACATGTACTTATGTGCATGTGTGCGTGTGTGTTTGTGTGTGTGTGTGTGTGTATGTGTGTGTGTGTGTGTGTGTGTGTTTGTGTGGGTATATGTGTGTGTTGTGTTGTGCGTGTGTGTGTGCGTGTGTGCGTGTGTGTGTGTGTGTGTGTGTGTGTGTG
>NW_004797600.1:265879-269883 GCF_000002075.1 Aplysia californica
GCTCTCGTGGCCCAGAAGTTAAGGTGTTTGCCTCTCATTCAAAGGTCCCGGGTTCGATTCCGGGTAGCGACCAAACAATTTGCTTCTCTATAATTGTCTCCTTTCACCTCCTCTCCTGCTCTCTAGCAATGTTCTGTCGTCTGCTTTCATCTCCACCTTCTTCCCCCACCCCTCACCTCCTTTGACCCCTCCTCTGGGCTCCTGACTCTTTCTGCGGCCTTTCTACTGCTAATCCTTGGGTCCTTCTACTGTTGTCTTTCAGCCATACCCCTGATCTTCTGGTAGGAAAGATTGACACCTAGCCTTCTCGGACAAGGGTGAAAAATCTCGGAAGTCCCGAGTTCAAGCTGCGCACGTTAAAGATCTCCTGGTGGTCTAAAATCGATAAGAGTAGGTGTCGCCGCCACACGGGCAAAATTCAAAATTTCCTACCGACTGATAATGTTTAACCCTATCCGTACGTCGTGAATTACTATCGTATCCATACGACGTGGAGAACTCTGTGCCACCACTTTCAAAGATTAAAATTACTCGTTAATCTGACCCGTACGCTTTGCATAGCAGTCGGTCAAAATGATTTTTTTGAGAAATACTGAAAGTTTCAAAAAGATCAACGTACTAGAAGTATTTTTAAATGCGAAGAATGAAACCCCGGGGGTACAAAATGACCTCAGGTCGTACGGATAGGGTTAATGTGTGCAGTTTCGAGTGCCGTGAAACCGAGAAGGCTCGCGTGAAACACACAAAAAAAGTCTGGAGCCCTGTGTAGCAATATTACTAGAGCCGAATTACAAACGCAGTCACTGGCCTCCTTCTTGAAGGACATGCAGCACTAATCCAAAATGTTGGCTCGAAGTGATCGGATATGTGCAGACGAAAACTCGAAAAGACAAGTGTGCAACCCTATTAATTTTTAAAAAATTCTATCTATCTATCTATCTATCTATCTATCTATCTATCTATCTATCTATCTATCTTTCTTTCTTTCTGTCTGTCCGTCTGTTTCAAACTCAAAGGCTTAGGACAAGAGCAGCACACACTGCTGTTATCTTAATTCTTTCCGCACCATAAGTTACACACACTCACTCAACATTGTGAACAGGCGACCACTTTTTCCTGGCGCAAGGCATGGTCATAGTTAAAACCAGCTCGACAAGTGCCTCGTGAAAAACCCCTACCCCCCCCCCCCCCCCAATCGCCACCCCAGCCACAGTACTTTCTATAGTAAACGCAATCGCTAATCGCATTTCTTGGCTAAGTGTTTCTCACGACGTCGTTAGTTTAGACCGGCCTGTTGCCCCACCACTAATGGAACTCGTGTTCAAACAAAATGAGGAAGAATTGCAGGATAGGATTACTTTGTGGATGTCTACGTTCCTACCCCAGTGCCCTGTCTGGAACGACGGCATTTTAAACATGTGAGGGCTTAGTGGAACAACTGGAAACGTCACAGTTTTGTCAAGTCACAGGTTGTGTGTCTTCTACTTTTCCAAAAGAAGTTGAACCTGCTCTCAAGGCCACCTGTCCAAGACAATCAGCGGTACAAACCACCACTTCCCACTTCTTCTCGATTTTTAAAAATTATATTAAATATAATGACACCATCTAAAGAAATCCACTTGTTTAAGACAATCACCTCTGTCCTTGACAATATGGGGCCGTCTTAGACGATATCGATTGTATCTAAAGTGAAATGAAGTTATTATGGTTGAGCATAAAAGGGACAAAAGGGGAAAAAAGGAGAAAAGCCAATAAAAAAAAATAATTGTACAGAAGTACCAAATGGACCCCAATAATTCACATAATTTAGTTATTACTTGTGGATCTATTATTATTTCATAATTATGTTTTAAAACGTC
This sequence comes from Aplysia californica, assembly GCF_000002075.1. NCBI lineage: Eukaryota > Metazoa > Mollusca > Gastropoda > Aplysiida > Aplysiidae > Aplysia > Aplysia californica. Next base: position 267,739 of record NW_004797600.1, read on the forward strand.
ACTGTGGTACGTATATATCAATTTTACCGATTGAGCCGTTCATGTTTTTTGTGATACAGTAAACTAGATACAGAACTGTTAGTTTTTTGTAGAATCAGAATAACTGCAGATCGTTTTTTCAACTGATGGTGGCGTCAAAGTAGAGAGCAAGCAGCTTCTTTACAATCCTTTATTTAAATAGCATAGACCTAGGTCTCTCTAATTTCAGACAATTTGAAATCTAATTTGATAAAAATGTTTCACTAGGTGTATTTATAAGCAAATCAAGGTAAAAACAAACCATGTCTACCATAAATGAAAAGGTACACAACATTGAGGAAGGATTAAAATGTGACTTAGCTTGTTTGTCATTCGACCTCTTAATGTGCATAAGCGACAGAGGGTAAATAATGAAAGCACAGCCTAGCCCTTGTCAGAGCTAAAGCTAGAGCGCCTTTGGTTACCTCTGCGACACTGTTTAGATTAAACTTGTCTGCCTAATGATGATGGTGTACTTCCACTGATTGCTGTATAAGGGTGGTAGTCTGGTGCTCTGAGGGTGGTTTGCTCCTTCTTTCTTTAAAACTTCTATAGTCCTGATCTCTCCTCCTTTTTGTGTTTGCTACTCTCTTTTAACACCTCAAACCTTCGGCACGTATATGATCTTATTTTGTAGCAAGTGCCGTAAAACTCTTACTAAAACTAAAGCCGATTGTTGTATGCCTTATTGCCGAGCATGGCTTAATACGAGTACAATCCACGCTCTGATCGAGAAGTAGCTAGGCTAGCACCCACGAACTTTATTCCCAAACGTTTTCTTGTCCTGATGCCCCAAGTGTTTTGACGGAATACATACATATTGAAGGCCATACATATGGAGTGAGCCCTGTTCTCAAAAGATGGCAAGAAATCAAAAAATGACCAATCATTAGCATCGGTTTTGCCCAAAAGTACTTATTTAAAGAACTCACTTTCACAATTCTGTTTTAATATTCCTTACTAGACTCCAAGTGGCAGAAATGTGATTTTATAGAAGAATGCTTGGAGTCAAATGGACAGATAAAAGGACAAATGAAAGTTTTCTGAAAGAACGTGAAATACAGTGGGGCGTGCTTTCTGTGATTAACAAAAGGAGACTCGAGTACATTGGTCCCGCAAAAATAGCATAAAAGCAGATATGGTGACAAATTATGAGCTGCTGGGCGAAGCAGAGGCAAAGGAAAATACATTATACACTAAAGCCGTAAACTCTAATGGTGGTCTACAGCTTTATAAAATAATCCATAAAAGCAGAGATCGGGATAGAAGGCGGTCTGCTGGGGCACTGAGTGGGGCATCAATAGTCAACGGACGAAAACCGTCATGGTGACATGTGACGGGTCTGCTCCAGTGTCAGAATGGCAAACATAGCCACACGCGGGCTCGTTAGTTCATTGCTACACAACCCTAACACTATAGTTCCCAAGGTGGCAGGATGCCAGACCCTCAAATCCCCACCAACATCCGTGCCAGGCCCATGAGAACAAATAGAAATGACAAGCTCAAAACAGAAGAATGAGCTTCGATTTGCTTTCCTCTGACAGAACAAAGCAAGGAATTCTCGAAGGCTCAGAACGCCAGTCTTCCATTCACTGGTTTGATAACTATAGACCGTATAGACGTGTATCACATTCCACTCTGTGCTCGATTACAGTCAGCTTTAAAAGACCTGTAATTAGGTTCATAAACACCACCAGCTGAATTCTACTCTTAAAATCTATTGTGAAGGACGTTTTAAATCATTTTACACAGTCCTGTAATAGTTGGGGTGTGTTTCATGAGCATAGTTTTACGTCTTACTAAACATAACGTAGGTCTAGGGCAGAGCTCTTGGTCCAGAGCCAGGATATCAAATTGAAAGAAAATGTTCCATCAAGAAATAGAAACAAGAATAATTTAGTTTTCACAGAGATGCGAACCTTGAACAGCCCGACATTGACTCGACAGATCAATCCCGGAGTCTTCTGCACAATGTACATGTAGTAGATCTAGTCCTACAGACATGTAGGTAGTAGGTACAGCTAAACATGTGTTTTCTCCAGGGTCTGTACTTGGAGAGCATGAACGCACGGTGGCTCTACTGCCTCGAAGGTTTGTTTTTCGGGGTGTGTGAAGATATGACCCCCC
>NW_004797600.1:270118-285941 GCF_000002075.1 Aplysia californica
GTATGAATAACTTAAAAATGCACTAGAAACGTTATAATCGAGAGAGATTATGGAGCAGCCTGTCAGGCGCTCAACACAACTCAAAAATGTCTGAGTTGTAATCAAATTTTCAACTCTTCTCGGCAAGTCTGCAGTTGAAACCCATGGTGATCTTTACAAACTAACAGGGAATAAATAATGCCCCATCAATTCAAACAGTAAGGAAATGGATCAGGGAGGTTGAAGGTGGGAGGTCTGACATAAAAGATGAAGCGCACGCAGAAAACATGGGGAGAGAAAGGTGATGCATATTGGGGTTTTTTCGTCATGAGTGGCTTCATACTGAGCTGGCTAGTCACACCTGGCGTAACTGTCAATGGTGGCTACTACAGGTTCGTCTTACAAGACAAGCTGAGACCTGCGATCCAGAAAAAAGACCCGCTTTGCTTGAAGAAGGCGTCATCCTGCACCATGACAACGCGCCTGTTCACAAGTCCAGAGTTGTGAACGAGCTGTTTGAGGGCTACTCGTGGGAATCAATGGTGCACCCGCCCATTTCGCCCCATGCAACTTCCACCTCTTCCCCAAGGTGAAAAAAATGCTGCGAGGTCGGCGATTTGAGGACGAGGACCAGATTCAAGCGGCTATGAGAAAGGCACTCGCGACCTTGGACAAACGATCACTGACCACTGTCTTTGACCGCTGGGAACATCAAAAGGAGAAATGTCTTGAACTTGATGGTTCCTACGTTGAATAGGTATTTGAATAAGCTTTCCTTTGATACCAAATACAAGGTGATTTATAATTATATGTGAGGATAGCATGACAGGGAAACTTTATTCTGAGACACACCTCGTATCTTTCTGTCTGTCTGTCTATCTATCTATAGTGAAAGTAGGCTCTTTGCTAGCTTTCGTCAATCTATGACTGGCATCTATTGTGTAGCGCTTTTGGGGTCGCTCATAGCTTTTATTTGGTTATCGTGACCTCGTCGAAAGCAACTTCGGTCTGTTTGCAACCTCGTTGGAGCCGACGTACATTTACAAAGAGATATAGAGGAAAAAATCGGGAATTAAGGATTGCCTCGTTGGAGCCGACTTCTCGTTGAATGTGACCTCGTTGAATGCGGCACCCAGTGTATCTTTGTCTTCTGAGACATTGTTGTATACCTCTCAGGGCCTGACGAGCAAGGACGAAGCAGTCCGCCTCCTAAATGATCTAAATTGTGTCAATAGGGGCCTAAAACATTTAATAACAACCCAATCTTTGGTTTCAGTTTCACATTAATTACGATCGCACAAGAGCGTCACAGTTGGGTGTGCGAACATTTTCTTAATCTAACTAACAGAATTGACACAAGCAAACAGACCAGCAAGCAAGCAAACAAGTAAAACCTAAAACAAAGGTACTATTCATTTGAATTGATATTGATAGAGAATAAAATTCCTGATGGTTTGAAAATATTGATAGATGATCGAAAGTGAACAAAACCCCCCCCTACCAAAAGTACCCAATTTTATATAATTATTAATAATATAGGCCTACTGCCAGAGTTGTAGCATCCGTTTAATGTCAGTTCGGTTTTTCGAAACGTTCGGATAATGTCCAGGTTTTGATGAATAAAGTGAAACATTGGTTAATTAACACAAATCAAGAACCCTAATGTATACAAAACACTCCTGGTTCACCAAAGTCTCCTTGCATTTAATGCATTTGTGTTATGAAATCTTATAAATATAAAAAAAATAATTCAGACTTAACAATCAGTGAAATAAAATAAAGACAACACTGAAAATTACGGTTGTAATGAATCACAGTAGCATGCAACTCAAGTAAAGAGTTTATGGCACATCCTTTCTGACAAAAGGTACTTCAAGAAGATACTGGAATAAAACTGATATATGTAGATAAAAACTTAGATTCAATAAATAATTATTTGAAAACATGGAAGCAATGTACATGCAAGAGAATTATATTTCAAAGAAACAAAATTCATTATCACTTATTCATTCAAAATAGAGACGAAATATGTGTGAGCATTTTTTACTTTTAGCTTTTGGCTAAAGAAATCACAAATGCTGAAAGGAAGAATACAGTACATATAATATATTAAAACATTTTTATTGTTCTTCAACATTCACATGACAGAGCTTCAGCTTCAACGCTAGGAAATGTAACAGGCGAATTCATTTTGATTACTGGTACAGTAGTCTTCTTAAATAATCTATCTAACTATCTATCCATCTCTCTTTCAAGTACCTGTGAGAGTCTTGTGTCAGCCTGTTAGCTGATGTCTCCATAGCCATGATCTATCATTTGTGCACTTGAGGGGTTGCCAGTATCCAACTAATATCTCCATTTGTTGCCATTTTACTGTCCAAAAGTTGCCACAAAAATGGCAAGAGTTGCCAATAATTTTCAAGCTTTAAACTCTGTGTGACGACGTATATGGCAATATGTTGATAGAGGTAACTTAATCTAAAGCACCAGAATTTCTTGTGTTCTGTTTCAAGCATCCAGAAGATCATTTGTAGCCACACAGAGTGTAAAAACGTGAAAAATAAAGGTTTCACAACAGAATAAAATCAAAATTAGAACAGCACATAAACAACCACAAAAATTAACAAATAAGGGCGTGTGTCCACCTATCCGAAGAGTGGCCGTTTTAACCCTAAACATGTGTTATTCAAGAAAAAGTACAGGATATTACAAGTAAATTATGGAATCACGCACAAGGGGCCTGCCAGTGTCAGTTCATGTACATGTATTCGGGTTTGGTGGAGACACGCTCTCACATAACGCATTTATTTTTTTTTTGAAGGCAGGAACAATATCAAATTAAATGATATTGACATTACGATACACAAAAAAAATAGAAAACGCATCTGAACAATAACAAGAAAAGAAAATAACACACCAGCAAATTAAAATACAACAAAGAGAGAAAGATAAGAGAGAAACAGCAATATAAATAGTATGTAATGTACAAGACCTTTTTTCACATGAAGATAACCAAATAAAACGTGGGGTCTACAGGTAAGAAAGAAAAGAAGTTAAGCGTACGTGAAAATAAACTTTCTTTCTAAAAGTAAATAGGTTCGGTTTCTTTTTTTTCCCCTTTTTTTTATACCCCGTTTTTTCAATTTTTTATTCCCTGGCGGTGTGGTTTTTGGAAAAATGCAAAAAATCGCGTGATTCGTTGGACACAGATGCTAGATTGAAAAGGCATTTCCTCTGACAATTGCCAAGGAGATTTTCTCAAATTAGCTTCTTTATTTCCCTGGGATCTTGCCTTCTTAATGTTTACACCTCTTTTCAACATGGGATATCTATGAGGTGGCATATTCTCAAGTCTATCTGCAATAGAAATCAGCCAGCATCAGAGAGCTGCAAATAATCGCAGATGACAATGATGAGGAAATCAAGGTGGGGGGGGGGGGGGGGAGGAGAGAAGAGCTGGGGGGTCCGATCTGGAACCTCCATTCCCACACCGCTACGGCAAGATGGCTCTAGGCCAATCTATGGTTTAGTTGACTTCTTGTTTCAAGTTTTCTTCCGTAAAGATTTGTGGCGAAGACTTGTGCGAGGCTGCTCCTCCTTTTCATTGAGAGGAATGCTTAAAACCTTGCGGAGTCTGTTGGGGATGTAAGGATTTGAGTTACAATGACTGTGGCGATTTGGTATGTCCGACTCTCGGTACACATGAATCTCGACATTCGACAGAAGTTCTCTTTCAATATTCAGCCATTCCTGGAAGAGAAAAAAGTGAAAACAAAATCTATGAGCACCATTTGCAGTTTACTTTTAAAATGAGATAGTTAATTTTCCTGTTTGTTTTTACAAGTCACCATTTGTGCCTTTACTTCTTTTTGTATTTTTATTCTTTTATAATTTAAGTAATTCAATGCAGAGGACTGAACTACAAAACAATTAAATAATTTTTTCAAGTATTTAAAATCAACAGAATCAGTAAATAAAAATACAAAAACAAAACAGTATAGTATTACAGTGGAACTCGGATTCAACGAGGTCGCCGGGCCTGACCTAAAATCTCGTTGAATCCGAGTGTTCGTTATAGCAAACACAAGGTTTTGTGTAGATAATTACAGGCTCTGAGCAAGTAATGTATAAAAAGAAGTCACAAGTAGTGCCTGAAATGACTGCATATTATGAGTTGTGTAAAAAGAAAGACCGATTCGTTCAAATGCACACGCATGTGTCATCTCCATCGTTTACCAAAAAGTTGTGTTGCTGTGTAGAGCCTAGCATACGGCAACTTTAGATTCCATAGACCAGGGCACAATTCATTACGTAGATCTACGTCATGACTAGCTTATCATTGTAATAGTGATCAGTTGCCGAGGATGAAAAAGGACTGTGCCACGTTTGTATCTGCGACGTTCAACGCCCGGACCTCTAGTGCCCCCCCCCCCTCCCCGACACGCACACACAGCCACACATGTGTAGGCTGCCCATCCGACCCCGTCAAACGCCAGAGTAGACACATGCGCGTGCCTAGAACGCATGTGTTGGTATGAAAAAAGGCCGCTGATTGTTAGCATGCAATCGGCTAAGTGAATAATGGTTCATGATGCAGGTGCAATGGATGGTTTCTGGGAATCGATAAAGTTCGTTCTGGGAGAAAAATGAGCGAAGCCACGTCTTCGGGGGCTGTTCACCCTGGAAGCGACCTCGTTGAATCCGAGCTCGCTGATCTAAGTGCTCGTTGAATCCAGGTTTTTTGATTGATTTTAAAGAAAAAAAAACCGGGGAATCTATCTCATCTCGTTGAATTTGAGTTCTCGTTGAATCCGAGCTCGATAAATCCGAGTTCCACTGTATTGCACATGTGATCAGGAACAAATACGGAGAACTTGATAAGTAAAAAAGAACTCTTTAAGAGAAGAAGCAAAACCATTTTCAAAGCAGAGCACAAGCGTAAAATGTTGCTAGAACGTGTACTTTTTAATTCTCAAAACTACGTTATAATTGCCTATAACATGAGTTTGCATATATAATAGGAGAGTATACTTTGACATTAAAATCATCAAATTTCTGTAGGTACCGCGAATACCATGGAGGGAATATCAGACATATTCTGGAGGAGGCTCAACATGTGTGAAATCAAGCACTGGTTGGACATGAAACACAGGTCCTATAATTTCTTATCTTAAAAAACTGTAATTGTTTGTTGCACTGAGATTGAATTCATTTGTGAAAATCCTATATTTGTCATTACTTCCACTTTGCTGGGACTGATCCTGGCTGTAGGTATAATATGGGAGGAGGGGGGGTATACTTTTGAACATCAGTTCTTGTAAAAATCACTCGTATTATAGGTAAAAATGTTCTGTATCTCTACAGCACAGAGCACCATTCATAAAAAGGGAAAATGTTTTTATTACCTCTTCACCAAGGACCCTCTCAAACTGTTTGGACATTTTTTTGTCCGGCACCCAGGCATTTCCTTTGGCAAAAACAACATGGTCCTGGTACTTTCCACTGAGCAGAATCAAGATCTTCTCAGCAATCAGAGGACAGTTGCGTATATCTGGGGTTGTCAGGATGAGATCAATCAAGGAGCTGAATCCCTCCCCTCTCTCTTTGTAAGTCAACATCAAGTAGCCTGAGAAGAACAAAGGGAAAAATTAATAAATTAAGTTAGAACAAATCCCCAGGATCAGATGCCATCACTGTAGACGCCATAAGAACGTGTGGATACCGTCCTGCATTTCAGAGTAAAAACGAGAATAAAATGGTTGGGCCACCTGTTATGAATGTCACTGAGTCAGTCAGCCAGCCTTGATAGCTTATAAAACCAAGTACTCAGGCTACAATGGAAGAGGTAGGACATACAAAAAGGGAACACTAAGAAACTACATCTCAATTGAAAAAGCTGCAGAGTTGGCCTTCCAGAGAAAACTGCATCTCCCCTCAACGTTCAACAGCAATAGAGGATTAAAAAGTTTAAACATAAAAGTAAGAACAAACATAGGCAAAGACTTTCTACTACAAAGCTGTTTAATCTCCCCCCCCCCCCCCTAACCTTCTTCCAATGAGAGGGAACAAAACTGATCCCCTGGACACCAGGAAAAATTATAAACTCCTCCAACTGTGGGATAACCCTTACAATGATCATTGGACATGTTCAGAAGTGCACACATGATATTTACTTTAGTATATATATATATATAATCTCACTGAATGTGTTAAGAAGTATTTCATTCTACATTCTCAGAAGTATATTATTGAATATGGGGGACTGGGGCTCAAAGGGTTAAAAGACATTAGTGATTTCTGTTTTCTTTATTACAGTTACAGAGAACTATGGGGCTAACTCACCTATGAAGCTCCAGATTGAGTCAGCTCTCAACATGCACCTATTTCCAATTTCCCAAGTCTGCCTGTCTTGAATCTTCAGAATCGCTGCCTCCCTGTGTCGGATCAGAACACTCTCCACATTCTGCAAACTTGCCCTGGCATTGCCTTGGCGAGACAGAAGATACAGCAAATACTTTCATCAAGCTAATACTAATACCAGTTGAGTGCTCCTTTCACTATGTTGGCTCAGTTATCTCAGAATAGACTCACACAACCTCGAACAAGTAGACGTTATTCCATAGTTAAGTATTTACAATTTTAAATATTTCAAAGCTAAAAGGCACAAATACATACAGCTATTCAAATGCCAAGAGAAGCCAAAAAAGAAAAGAGGAAAAATTCTCACAACAGGAGCCTTTATCTTTAACTTTAAGTTTTGTAAAAGTTTATCAAGTTTCTTTCTTCAGTCAATAAAAGGGGCTCCAAGAAAAACTGATCTGAGTATCATTAAACAAAGACTGACAAGATGACAAAAGTTTTTGGTACGTCTTTTCCACAAAAAATGTTTTTGTTATAGATTTGAAAAACATCGTTAAGGGAGGTGGGCAGTCCTGGAGCAAAATTCGAATCTTCTCCAAATGTGGTTTGGATTCCAAGAGCAATTTTTTTCACATGAGCACAATAAAGCATGATGTCACCTTCTTTCAACTGGGGACTATGACTTTTCTTACCTGCTACTGACAGATCCAAGAATTCTCCCTGGGCAAAGGAAGTTCGGGCCTGGCTACTTCGCGGGTTGTCCACGGCTTGACACAACATAGCTCTCACCAACTGCGCATGACACAAAAGATAAAAGTCCATCATTGAGAAAAGAAAAATCATAATATTCTAAGAAATGAATTCTAAAAAAATCATTTGTCGGCATGTCTCTTTAGAAAAGTAAATCCACTCAGAATTCTATTCATTTGAAGGATAAGTTGCACAAAAAGCAATTTATTCTTCAAAAATAGAAAAAAAACAAACAACTCCTGGTAGATTTAATAAAAGATGTTCATTTGATTTGATTGTTCAAATAGATTCAGGCTTTAGCTCACGTTGAAGGCAGTGGATTACAGACATGGTCAAAAAATAAAAGTCATTCATTTTATGCTCAGATTAGGCAAAGTCTTGACAAGAACTCTGGATAAAAGCAATAGAATTTTTTGGAGAGTGTTGTCTGTCACTTAAAACATCACAACAAATGAGAAAAAAAGAGGAAAAGTTATTATAAAACTACACACCTCAATTGCATCACCCTCGAGGTTCAGAGCCCTCAGCAACATTGGAATTGTGACAACACCTTGGTGTCTTCTCCGACGAATCGCAACTGCATCGGCATCCACCTCATCATAATATTCTTCACCCTCACTCTCCTCCTTTTGTTCCAGTGGACCTTCGCCTCTGCTCCTGAAATCTTCATCATCATCATCATCTTCATCACCAGCCTGACCTGAGGCACCCTCTCCCTGAGCCCGGGCTGCATCCGCACAAGCTTTTTTGAAATCTTGAGAGAAAAAATATGAAAAAGAATAAGCAATGTAAATGGGACAGTGTCCTCATGAGTGTCTTTAAAAATCAAGGAAGGCGGAGGGGGTACAGTGGAACTTGGATTCAATGAGGTCGCCGGGCCTGACCTAAAATCTCGTTGAATCAGAGTGTCTGTTATAGCAAACACGAGGTTTTGTGTAGCTAATTACAAGCAGTGAGCAAGTAATGTATAAAGAGAAGTCACAAGTAGTGCCTGAAATGCCTGCATATTAAATAGTATTATGAGCTGTGTAAAAAAAGACTGATTCGTTCAAATGCACATGCCTGCATCATCTCGATTGTTTACCAAAAAGTTGTGTTGCTGTGTAGAGCCTAGCAACTTTTGATTCCTTAGACCAGCACACAATTCATTATGTAGATCTACGTTATGACTAGCTTATCATTGTAATAATGATCAGTTGCCGAGGGGAAAAAAAAGACTGTGACGCGTTTGTATCTGCGACGTTCAACGCCCGGACCGCTAGTGTGTGTCCCCCCCTGACACGCACACACAGCCACACGTGTGCAGGCCGCCCATCCAACCCCGACACACGCCAGAGTACACACGTGCATGTGCCAACAATGCGCGTGTTGGTATGAAAAAAGGCCGCTGATTGGTCGCATGCAATTGGGTAAGTGAATAATGGTTCACCATGCAGGTGCAATGATGGTTTCCAAGAATAGATAAAAGTTCGTTCTGGGAGAACAATGAGCGAAGCCACGTCTGCAAACTCGTTGAATCCGAGCTCGCTGACTTAAGTGCTCGTTGAATCCGGGTTATTTTTTATTGATTTTAAAGAAAAACAAACAAACAGGGAACCTATCTCATCTTGTTGAATCCGAGTTCTCGTTGAATCCGAGCTCATTGAATCCGAGTTCCATAGTAGTAAGTGGAGATGAAAGCATGTGACAGAACAAGATTAGAGAACCGGAAAGGAGCAGAAAAGAGAAAATTTTAGAGTAAAAAAAGTGTTGTTGCTGTCAGGTTACAAACCTGTGATCTATTGAATGAGAGGCGAACACCATAATTCTAGACTATGAGAGCCCCTAATTAAGACACGAAACATTGTTTTGTCAAGAGCATTGCATTAGACAAGGCAACAAGGTTCAAATATGAAAAAGCAGGAAGAGGAAATAGTTCTAGAGGTAAATGAAAGAGGGGGGGGGGGGGACCTGACAGAGAAAAACGGAAAGAGAGACAAAAACACACAACAAAACAAAATTGGTAGTAGGAGAAAGCATCACCATTGCATTCTGCTGGGCAATGAGGTACAAAGTAAACATATGAACATGAAAAATCAGGAAGAGAAAATAATATATACAGTGGAATCCTGTTATAACAAGAGGGAGGGGACCGGTGCGAAATGTCCGTTATAGCAGGATTCTCGTTACAAAGGATCCAATAATAAATTCAAGGGAAATAGTAAAGTAGGCCTAATCTATGAGTTTGGCACTCTGTTTATTCCTTTTTGTACCCCTGATGATGATTTGTTCAACATGATCTCTAGGTCTTACTTGATAAAAAATCGAATTAGGTTTCTTTCTCCAGCACTAGCAATGTTGACAGCTCGGCGTTGGCGATCAGAAAGAAGGGGGTCTGGCTCTAGGCTAACTCGCCCGCTTTGTTGTCCCCCACCCCACCACACCCTGTGGTGCGTCGCGTCTGCTTGCGCACGTCACACACTCACTCCATCTATCACAGCATTGTGACTTCTCCATCCCGCACCAGAGAAGTGAGAGGCACGGTATGCCTAGATAACCTAGACTGGGCTGGCCTATCACGCGATGCGTTCTGCTTGTCTGCGCATGCCACTCACTCCCCACCCATTCGCTCCGGCCTTCATTGTTGGTTCGCGTGGGCTCTCCCATTCTTAATTTCGCTGGATCACCAACAACTTTCTCAACTGGCAAGGTTTTATAATATGTAACTGGTCTGTGCACTGTGCACAGCGGCAGCAATATTCCGTTAAAACCGACCCGCGTGACGGTCTGATGGCGCAATAGCAGTATTTTATTTACAAAGATAAAGAAGGAGAAAAAAGGGGTTTAAGAATAGTGTCTTTATAACAGACTTCTCGTTGTTTCAGGACTCGTTATAAGTGGACTCCACTGTAGTAAATGAAAGGTGGGGGCTGGGGTTAAAGAGAGAGAGAGAGAGAGAGAGAGAGAGACAGAGACAGAGACAGAGACAGAGAGACAGACAGACAGAGAGAGAGACAAAGAGAGGGAGAATAAGAGAGAAAGAGAGAAAATAGGTAGTGAAAAAAACGTTAAGGTTTTAAGATTCAAGAAAAGAAACAAAACAGATGTTAACCAGATTAACCTTCCTTACCATCCATCTTCTGATAAATTCTGCTCACAGCATCCTTGACCCCCGAGATCCAGTGAGCCGGAGGCATCCCACCATTCAACTGCATGTCCTGGACGTCTTCGCTGCTGGTGATCCAGAACTCCAGGAATCCGACACACCCAGGCAGACCCGCTAAGGGAGGGTAGCAGCTTTGGCTCAACTTTGTTAGTACCTATACGAACCAAAAGAAGATGTAATGTCACTCTTTTAGTGCCAGGTATTTGTGAGTTATATTTATATATAATATATATATAAACTGTGTCAAAATGGAAGAAATTGTTATGCTTCCAGAAAAGAAAAAAAAACAGGAACGAGGAAAATTGTTTGGATGATGATGATGATGATGATGATAATGATGATCGTGCCTTTTGACATTATGACGTGTATGCGCGCACTTTTGTTGCTATAGCTTGTAGTCAATAGATTTTCCATTATATTTTTTTGTACATGTTCCTGAAGAAGCCCTTAACCGGGCGAAACGTTGAACTTATTAAATTGGAAAAGTCTACTAAGCCTCATACCCTTTTTCATTCCCTGCTATCTACAATGATGATAATGATGATGATGATGATGATGATGATGATGATGATGATGATGATATGATGATGTTGATGATGATGTTGATGATGATGATGATGATCGTGATGGTGATGATGATGATGATGACGATGATGATGATGATGAAATGTTGAGAATGACATGCTGGATAAATTTTGATGTTCATTTATATCTTTGTCAGGAGCCCAGGCTAGCTCCCCTTAGACACAATATCACTTGAACTTGAATAAGAAGTCAGTGTCTCAGATAGATCTATACAAACACATAAAGTGAAGCTGGTTGTATTAAATAAACATGGGCGTCGGTAGTCTAGTGGTTTAGCTACCGGACTCGTAATCGTGAGATTGCGAGTTCGGGGTCCGAGCCTCAGCTCGGTCCGACGTTGTGTACTTGGGAAAGGCACTTTACACGAACTTCCCACTTGGCTCGGTCCTATCGGAGACGGACGTTAAACTAGGAGGTCCCGCCCCTTAAATAACCTAATAGTGTTGATACGGGCGTTAAACCAATACCATTTCACCATTAAGTAAACATGTTCTACTCGATATGATTGATTTTTCTTTATAAAAATCTTAAATCCGACTACTTTTAGTTTAGTTTTAGTCGAGGTTTTAGTTTTAGTGTTTTACAGCACTTGCAACACAATAAAGTCATATAAGTGCCGAAGATTAGAGGTGTTACAAGAGAGTAACAAACACAAAAAAGAAGCAGGGGAGATAAAGACGATAGATGTTTGATAGGAATTAGTAGAGGTTTTACGGCGCTTGCAACTGCATTAGGTCATATGAGCACCAGAAGATTACAGGTGTTACAAGAGAGTAACAAACATAAAAAAGAAGAAGGGGAGATAATGACGACAGAAGTCTGATAGGAAAGGAGAAGCAAACCACACCAGAGCACCCGCCAACCACCCACATCCTCCTACTTTGACAACCGTTTTCTTCACATTCTTGAGAGAACAACACATGACATACAAACACACAAGAAAAACATACAAGCATTCACAGACCAGAAGCATAAACATACACAGCCAAAGATAGTACATAACAAGATGGGCCACTCAGCCAAAAAGTGTCCGCAGGAAGTATGCTCTTTGCTTCAGATGGCGCTGCAGTCTGTTTTGAAGCTCTCTTTCGTTTTTCCAGAAGAATAGGAATAGCACCTCCTTGCGTGCGCAGATCGACTGCTGTTCATCAGCAGTTCGGGTACGTTCAGTGCGGAGTTTTAGGTTTTTTTTATTTTAATGACCTCTGGCCTTTCATTCTAAAGTCAAATTAAATGAAGAAAACCATCACCCTTTCCTCCGGAAGAGGTTTTTTGTCAGCGTTACCATTTTAAAAAAGCGTTCTTCCGAAATTTATCCCAAAACTTGCTAGTTTCACTTTGATTTTTAAAAACTCAAGTAGGGTAACTCTGTTCGCAAAGAGTGCGCTTTTGTGAAGAGGGCGCCACCAAGTTTTGAGGACACTTTTTTAATTGGCTCAAAGAGAGAAGTGGCCCATCTTGTTATGTACCATCTTTGACACAGCCCAAACATTCCAGTACATGGAAAGCAAAGTCCACACAGCAGAGCTGGGCGAAGAATCGATTCCAGAACCGATTCCCGCGATTAATGCTACGAAAGAAAAGTTCCAACACTTTTTTACGTAAACCAACAGTTATCAGTTACTTCAATCATTAAAATCTTCTTCTTTTTTTTTTAGACCTTATTTTTGAAAAATAAAAGTTGATGCAGTAGTGTTATCCTAATTCTGAAGATGCTCGGAGCCAACCAGGTAACCACGGGAAGAAATCACATTAATAAAAAGTAACTGGGTTCGGAGTCGATTCCTACGATTTCTAGCTTTCAATAATCGGGAACCTGGTCGCCCAGCACTACCACACAGAAATGTGTATTTGAATGGACATAAGACGTGTTGAGTTAAAAGAAAAAAAATCGATATAAATTACCCAACAGGCTGAAAAGTGCTGGTTTTTTTTTTCAATTTCATTATTTGGACAACTAACTGCCAGATATCCCCATGATGCCACACATATCAATAAATAAAGGAGAGAGAGGGAGAGAGAGAGAGAGAAAGAGAGAGAGAGAGAGAGAGAGGGGAGAGAGAGAGAGAGGGGAGAGAGAGAGAGAGGGAGGGAGGGAGAGGGAGGGAGAGAGAGAGAGGGAGAGGGAGAGAGAGAGAGAGAGAGGAGAGAGAGAGAGAGAGGGGAGAGAGAGAGAGGGAGGGAGGGAGGGAGAGAGGGGAGAGAGAGAGAGAGAGAGAGAGAGAGGAGAGAGAGAGAGAGAGGGGGGAGAGAGAGAGAGAGAGAGAGAGAGAGAGAGAGAGAGAGAGAGAGAGGGGAGAGAGAGAGAGAGGGGAGAGAGAGAGAGAGGGAGGGAAGGAGGGAGAGGGAGAGAGGGAGAGAGAGAGAGAGAGAGAGGAGAGAGAGAGAGAGAGACAAACACAGAGATACAAAGAAAGAAGGGGGAAGGAATAGGAGCAAGTGAGACAGAAAGAGAAAGAGAGCAAGAGAGGTGGAGAAAAAGAGAGAAGGAGAGAGGCAGGGGGAGAAATAAAGAGAGAGAGAGGGAGAGGGAGAGGAGAGAGAGTGAGACAGACAGACAGACGGACAGACAAACAGACAGACAGATATAGACTGAAACAGAGATATTAAGAAAGAGTACTAAATCTACAATGCAAGAGATATATGCATTTTGAAAGGAAATACATTTTCCTAACTCTCTTTACCTGTTTGTGTCATAATTGCTATTAACTATTAAATGTAAACAAGT
This sequence comes from Aplysia californica, assembly GCF_000002075.1. Taxonomy (NCBI): domain Eukaryota; kingdom Metazoa; phylum Mollusca; class Gastropoda; order Aplysiida; family Aplysiidae; genus Aplysia; species Aplysia californica. The sequence continues at coordinate 283,666 of NW_004797600.1, forward strand.
AAAAAAAATCACAGGAAAAACTGAGCATCAAATTTAGTTTACGCTTATTTCACAGTACCTTTGCGGTGACTTTGAGTATAGATGAGTTTATAACTGTGGTGTCAAAATCAGCGGCTTTCAGAGTTGCAATTTCTTTCAAACGAGAGTCCACAGTGGCGGTGTCAGCTGTTGAAAAGAAAAAGAATATCTGTGAAGAGGATGTCTTTCCACTAGGGTTCATAGTTTGAGTTATTTATCAAGAGATTTATTTCCATTAACAGACAGACAATGAAAAGAAATATCAGGGATGAATAACTGATCAGGCAGATGACTGAATGAAGACAATACATGTAAACTAATTGATGGTCGTTGTCACAATTTTTTCTTTTGAAATTCAAGTTTGAAAGTTTTTCTGCTTGAGGCTTTCTTTTAAACCAGGAGTCAGCACAGACTCACCAGCGCACATCACCCATTTGATTCATTCTGTACAAGGGGGGGGGGAAGGAATTTTCTTTATGGAGGGGCAAAAGATGCAATTTTGGCATAATTTGATAAATCCTCCCAAAACAACCTTGTTTAATTTGAGGTGGATTTGATAGCTTTTGCCCCTCTGTGGAAGAAAGTCTAGCTGGCCCTGACTTGGTTTGACTGAATTTAATTAGCATTGTGAACTGGATCTTCTCCACCTCCAGGCAGTTATGAACCATATGCCTGAAATCTGCCTCTAGATCTCACTCCGAAGTAAATCTCGGCCTTCCTCTCTTTCTCCTCCCCTGGGGGTTCCATCTCAGGATTTGTCTTGTTATGTTGTGGGCTGGCTTCCTGGGTGTATGTTAAATCCATTGCCATTTTCTTATTTTGATCTCAAGGTCAACTGGTTTTTGTTTGGTTCGATTCCATGATACTACATTTCTGATGGTGTCTGGCCAGTGAATTTTCACGATGTTTGGATCTACTTATCCCGAAATTTGGAATTAATTTTAAAAATGCAAGTTTCTTAAAATGTGGTATCAGGTGCATAATATGCTTCAAAATATTTTGTCAAAATTCAAATTTGAAATGTTGCAAAAAAGCAAGAGAAGATACATAAATTGGGTACAATTTTCAAAAGAATAAGCAGTTAGTTTTTTTTCTTCTCCTGAAAAATGTTGCTTTCTGGGCTTAGAACAGCCGGACAGTTTGCCAACCATGTGGACTAGAGCTGGGCGAAGAGTCGATTCCGGAACCGATTCCCACTATTAATACTACGGAAGTAAAGTTCCGTCTCCTTTTTACGTAAACCAACGGTTATCAGTTTCATTTATCATTAAAATCTTTTTTTTTTTAGAATTTATTATTTGAAAAATAGAAGTTGATGCTTCGTAGTATTCCGAAATCAAGGGTATCCTAAATACTGAAGATGCTCGGAGCCAACCAGGTAACCACCGGAAAAAAGCACGTCATTAGAAAGTAAAGTAATTGGGTTAGAAGTCGATTCCTACGATTCCTAGCTTTCAATAATCGGGAACCTTGCCGCCCAGCACTAATGTGGACACGTTCAGATTGTCTCCAAAATGGGGCTTGATTCTTTCTAGTGCCTCCAGGAACGCTTTTTCTTTCAGCCAAGTGTCCAGACCAGGAATCAAGAACTCTGCTTTCAAAATGTGTCAGCTTATGGGGCTTTCAGGATCTCGTTGATTTTTTAGGCATATGGAGTTATCAGTATCAACTTAAAGCTTGCTCATTTGCCTTGCTTTTGATGAAAACCCCCCCCCATTTATCTTGAATAGAAGTTGAGCTATTTGCAGTTGAAGGAGGCGGCGCTTGGTGTCAGAGGCAAAATAAGCAAGAAAATGGTTACCAAACTTTGGTGACTTCCAATACTTGAGTATCCTTAGAAACTGCAAATTTACATTTTTTCTGTCTCTAATTAACGTTTTTCAGTGAAATCAACACAGAAATATATTTTTAAATGGACGTAAATGGTGTTGAGCAAAAATATTAATTCAATATAAATCAAGCATCAGTAAGATAAATGCCGGTTTCTTCCATTTCATTATTTTGACGAGAGCCTGATTTTACTACAATAACACTCAAATGGTCTATTCAGAGTTTTACTGGGGGCTCTCGTGGCCTAGAGGTTCGCCTCTCATTCAAAGGTCCCGGGTTCGAAACTGGGTAGCGACCGAAACATTTTCTTCGCTAAAATTGTCTCCTTTCACCTCCTTTCCTGCTCTCCAGCAATGCTCTGTCGTCTGCTTTCTGCCCCCACCCCCTCACCTCCTTTGCCCCCTCCTCTGGGCTCCTGACTCTTTCTG
>NW_004797600.1:286041-288187 GCF_000002075.1 Aplysia californica
AGCCTTTCTACTGCTACTCCTTGGATCCTCCTTACTGCTGTCTTTCTGCCACACCCCTGATCTTCTGGTAGGAAAGATCTACACCTAGCCTTCTCAGACAAGGGCGAAAAATCTTGAAGGGCCCGTGTGCAAGTTGCGCACGTTAAAGATCCCTCGGTGGTCTAAAATCGATAAGAGTAGGCTTCGGCCGCCACCCGGGCAAAATTCAAAATTTCCTACCAACAGAAAATATTAGATGTGTCCCGCGAGCTCATATGACCTTATGCAGTCGCGAGCGCCGTAAAACACTTACCAAAAAAAAAAAAAAAAGAAAAAAAAAAGAGTTTTATATGATGTTCACCATAATCAAAAATAAAGAAAAATTACTAACTAATACTGCTTGATTTCACGCACCTGTTACTTCTTGAGCTTTTCCTGGCGACAACATTGGTTTTCCAACTTTTTCTCTGACCCTCTCGATCCATGCTTTCACCGTCTTCTTGGCCTCTTTCACCTGGTCAGAACGATTTTTGTTCTGAAGGGAGAAGAAAAACAATTAATCATTTCAGTTGTTCATCAGTAATGACTTCCTTCTTTTGCTCTTTCTTTGATAAACAGTGGAAACAACAACTGCAATGTATATGGACACTTTGACGTTTTACAAACATAAGAAACAATGTCCTAGAAGCATCTAGCAATAATATGTGAGGCAGCGTAGTGTAATCAGGCTCTCGTCAATTTTTGGGCATGTAGAGTTATTGGTATTCCCTTAAAGCTTGTTCACTTGTCTTTATTTGGATGAAAAAAATATCCATTTGTCTTGAATACACGTCGAGATATTTGCGAAAGAAGGAGGTGGGGTCACCTGTTTTCAGAGGTAAAATTAGTGAAAAAATGGCCGCCAAAGATTAGTTATTTCCGTAGCTTAAGAGTCCGTGGTAACTGAAAATTTACATTTTTTGTGCCTTTAATCAACGTTTTTCAGAAAAATCCACCCAGAAATGAGTTCTTTAATGGGCATGAAAGGTGTTGAGCCAAAAAACAAAAATTTTATAAAAATTCACAAACCTGCGGAATAATACAAGTTTCGTCACTTTGATTATTTTGACGAGAGCCTGATTCCACCACGCTGCCTCACATATGAATGAGCAAACACATTGGTTCAAAAGTGGCGTCGGTGGCCTAGTGGTCAGTCTCTCGGACTTGCAACCGTAAGGTCGTGGGTTCGAATCCCGTCAGGGGCCCGACGTTGTGTCCTTGGGAAAGGCACTTTACACGAATTTTCCTCACTTCACCCAGGTGGGAATGGGTACCCGGCTATAGACAGCGAAAGATCTTGTCAGTTTGTTAGTGTTTGAGCGCTTAATCAGCTGCTTGCACTGTATGCTTTCCGGGAAGCTGAGAATGTTTCGGAGTGTTCTGTGGTCTGCTGGGGTAATTATATAGTGTAAAGCGCATAGAGCCTGCTGTTGAGCGGGGATATGCGCTATACAAATGCTATTTATTATTATTATTATTATTATTCAAATCCCACCAACAAGTCACAAAGCAGACAAGGGATTGTGACGACAGCACTCATCATAAAGCTAAGTCTACCATCCTAAGCACAAAGTAATGTACCTTGACATCTTAAACTGACCTATGAAGGCAGAAAAGACGCACAAGACGAAGTATTTACATCTTTCAAGGTCCACAATCCTAAAGAGACTGCGGTGTTAGAGTTGGGGCGAGCGGACAGACAAGTTCGTTACTTGCGGACTCAGTCTGAGCGAGCGGGTAACGGACGGCCATGAGAACGAACTGCGAACCTCAAGACAGTTCATTTTTTGGGTCCGCTCCACAATTTTACTCTCTCAGCGAGCGGACTGCGGCCCTCAAGCCTCAAGTCAGTTCGTTTCTTAGGTCCGCTCCACAATTTTATTCCCTGAGTGGGTGGGCGAACTGACGAACTCTAGCAGACGAGATACTCGACGCTAGATTAGACCCATCGTATATTGTTTGTTAATTAGGCTTAATGTTTCAAACCACTAGCGGTGCCGCAGGGAGTGAGAGAGGCTGGTGACGTAGTACTATGTGTGCAACCTTTCACCTTGTGTGTGGGCACACTGTTTACGTTCCAATTATCCGGAAGTCGAAGCTTAAAGAATTCCGAAAGGCCTTTCAGTTT
>NW_004797600.1:288888-304585 GCF_000002075.1 Aplysia californica
CAGTGCAACAAAGGGTGTGGGGCGGAGAGGATGGTGGAGGATGGTGGAACAACAAGAGTGGGACTCGCGCTCGCCAACTGGCGTTGATATGTCACTGTTCCTTTTCAGTCAGAGTTCCGCCACAGTTCCACGAGCGCTCACGTACTCGCGATTCTTTGAAGCCGACTGAATCGCGAATCGCCACTCTCAAATTTGGCGAGCAGGATCCAGCCCTACTCTCTGCCAAGACAAAACAAACTATAAGAACAAAGAAAGATAGCAGTGACATTAAAAAGAAGAGCAAGCATATGCAAGTAATCTTTACCACCGTAAAATTCTTTGACCTAAACAACACTGCAGAATGAAGCAATCCACTCCATATCACGGTAGACTGTCAACTAAACCGGCACCAACATTTTGATATCGTGGTATTAAAAAGAAAACATCAAACAACACAAGTCTTACCTTTATCTCGCCACACTTGTGCTGAGCCCAAAGTTCAATTGCTTTCTCCTCTGCGCTCGAACATTTGATAGTGGCTTCAGACTGTGGGACGTCCTCCGCTGGGTTGTACTGCAGGATGTTTACACTCCACTGTGCCCCTGGGGTGCTTGACAAGGACCAGCACAGCTGGCCTAGATGCTCGCTACTTAACGAAGCCGTGTTCGCTTGCTGTGTGTCCGCTGCTAAAATCAAGGAAAGGTAAAGACTGGATCAGTTTCCCTTTTTCATAATTTGTATTAACATCACAAACAGGGTCGGCCTATATCGTTTTTCTTTTTTTTTGGGGGGGGGATTCAATTGACAAAAGGTTATAAAAGTAAAAAAAAATAATTAGAAAATAAGGTCACAAGTTTCTAAATGTATTGGGTATTTAAACATGCATACACCTACCCATACACCCCAGCAATCACAAATGTGTGGCAGGCTGACAAAATGAGTTACTTCTCGCAATCCACAAATTGAAATATTGGCAAAAAATCAACACCAAGGTCAAATTAGTAGTTCTTCTATTGATGCTCTATTTAATATGTATAACATGCCTCTTATTATTTCATACTTATAAATTGTACAATTTCACTATAAGCATGATGTTTCTATTTCCACAAGGCTTGAATCCGAGAAGTAACTCATTTTGTCTGCACACTTCACAAATATAAACATGTTCACACACACATACACTCAGGAATGCATGCAGAAACACACACACACACACACATACACAAACATACACACAAGACAAACTAACAGACAGACATATACACACACACGCTTATGTATGTTTAAAATGGGTGTCAGTGGATGCAGACATCAACTACTCAGTGCAAAACTCAGCCATAAATCACTTTTCAAAATGGCATAGATCTAATATTATGGTGGAGTTTAACACTAAGCAGTTGATATACATTTATGAATGTGAAGCATGCTTACTGTGTGGGTAGATGTATGTGTGTGTGCGTGTGTGTGTGTGTGGGTGGGTGTCTGTGTGTGTATGTGTGTGTAGGTGTCTGAGTGTGTATGTGTGTGTGGGTGTATGTGAGCGTGGGTGTCTGTGTGTGAGTCTGTGTGTGTGTGTGTGTGTGTGTGTGTGAGTGTGTGTGTCTGTGAGTGTGAGTGTGTGCGTCTGTGTGTGAGTGTGTGTAGTGAGTGTGTGGTGTGAGTTCGCGTATATGTCTATTTTCATTCACGTGAATGAGTGTGCATGCATGATACGGCATATCTGTCTGTCCATGTTGCCCTTTCAACCCACTCCACAATCTCTCTAATCCCCAGAACCTCAGAGAATCCTACCTGCCCGTCTCCCGTGGAGTAGAGCCTTCAGAAGGCCATTTTGATGCGCCTCACTCTCATGGAACTCTGTGTTGGCCAAGCTGCCACGTCTCAGCACCTCTGACAGAAGTGTGACCCAAAGCTTCGACAGTGCTGTCTTGGCATCAGCACCTGTGTACATTTCAAATAATATACGGTGTAAATTTCAAATGGTAAAGGTACATACAGTGGAGTCTGCTCAAACTAAAATCTGCAAGACATCCGAATTTTCATTGGCTTAAACCAGGTCTCGGGTTTAGAGAGGTTGCTCAATCAGTTGAAAAAAATCCAGGATTTTCGTAGCTTTTGGTTTACCACTGTTTTTGGATTAATTATGTTTGGTTTAAGTAGACTCCTGTCTATTTTTTCTTCATCATCTAAGCTACAAACTCTTCAAAGCAAAGTCAATTACGTACGGCGGTGTATTTCAAAGAGAAAAATTGTTTGCTTTTAAGCACTGACTAACAAACTCTTGAGAGTGCAGTGGCCCACATTTCATAGAAATGAGTAAGCTTTAAACAGGGCTTTCAACTATTGTCATATAACCATACCGCAACTAAGGGCAGATTTCGCTTTTCAACTCACATTTAAATAAAAGGAAAGGTCTAGCATACCAATATCGAATTCTCTTTCCTATTATTATAATCAGGGGATTGCAGTCTCAGTTTAGAAAAAGAAAAATTCCAGAAAAGCTACTAGTAAAACTTAACTTTTCTATTTTAGTTATTAATATTCAGTAAAGAATACTTAAAATAACTGCTACAATTAAAGAATACTTACCTGGTGAAATCCCAAGGATCTTCTTGACATCAGCCATAGGAACAGAGACCAGGTATCCTATCAGAGTGAACAGGTTTGGGATGCTGTCTTTGAATCTTCCCATTGGACTTGACACAAACGCCTCAATCTTCTCTGTGATTTTGTCCAACAGTCCAAAGTCCTTCATGCAAGCTTTGAGAGGGTAGCAGCAACACATGAGCAGTGACATGAAGAAAAAAACCCCAGAAAGAAGAGAAACATTAAATAATATCATGAACTGATCTAATATGGTCGTTTGATTTTTGTTCCTTTAAATAGTTTTAACAAATTTTTTGTTACTTTTCTCTGGGATCTTCTCTCAAAATACAAGATAGTTTCATGTAGAAAACCCCCCAGTTAGATAGAAAAGTGCAGGTACATGATACGGAAACAAAATGTGAAACCAGCACAAAATCGAGCATATGAAAAAGTATGTTAGAAGAAGATGAAGAAGAAGAAGAGTAAGAACAAGAAGAAGAAGAAGAAGGAGAAGGAGAAGGAGAAGGAGAAGGAGAAGGAGAAAGAAGGAGAAGGAGAGGAAGAAGGAGAAGGAGGAGAAGGAGGAGAAGGAGAAGAAGAAGAAGAAGAAGAGGAAGAGGAAGAGGAACATGAAGAAGAAGAAGAAGATAATTTCTATAGCGCCTACAATAATCAACACAAGGTTTATTAGAAAGTGTTGCATGTTTTACTGGTGGCGAAATAATGTACATGCATCCATAAATGCAAGAAATTCTCATTAAGAACTATAGAAGAACCCAAAACAAAAAAAGCTACCCAAAAAAATATCTATTGTAAAAACCCACCATTGCAAGTACTCTGAAGGGCAAATATGAGCTTGAGCTGGTTTTCTCCGATGTGATGTTTGTACAGCTGACTGATCATGTTCCCCAGCACCATGAAGAGGACGTCCATCTGTGACTCCGAGTAGGCCAAGGGATCCAATGTACACAGGTAGCCCAAGCTTGGCCGCAGGCAGCTCTAGGATCAGAGTTGAGCAAAGCAAAGTAAATATGTGCTGCAATCAATAAAATACACTAACATTTTTTGGGGGTTTTTTTTCTCATTTTTTCTTTTTTTTTCCTTCTCATTTTGCCCATTTTTTTTTTTTAAACAAAAGTTTTGAATTCGGGATTTGAGTCACCTTATGTCATGTATGTACGCCTACATTTTGTATATAGGTTCCAATATAGTAGCTTCCCTTTTTGAAATTTGGCGACTGACTTGAATTCAAGGTGCGAACTCAAGTAGCACGGAAGACAAATTTGGTATACAGTAAATCACGAGATATAATTACAGGTAAATTTCATTCATAAACAACTGTTAAATCTGACTTTCCGATATTTTTGTTCTTTCCGTCTGTAGGCACAGTCAATCTGTCTCCGATTTTCCTACCGCTATACGACAGACATTGAGTTTAGTACGTACTTCTCTTTACTCAAATGAAACAAACTCAACTAAGAGGAATGGAAGGGGACAAAAGTTAACTCTTTCACTACGGCTCGCATTACCCCTAGCGCTGGACCGCGAGCTGTGTTTCACGGCTCTCCACTTTCGGCTTCAAAACCACACATACTTTTGTAATAATCAAATCAGAAATCTCAGGCTGCAAAATGATCGTCTTTACCAACATAGGTCATTATTTCTACTTTATTTCCGTATATAATACATGTGGCTAATATTGAAAATTGAACTTTAAAATCTTTAATTTGTCCGACGGTAGGCAGAATCAGAAATTAGGTCACAGATAGGGCCCGGTCACGGTGAGGAACACCCCCCCAAGTAGTGAAAGAGTTAACAACGATTGATTGTAACTGTTTTACACCACAATTGGCACTTTGCTACCCTAGAATTACAAAGTTCTATCCACTCAGTATCTAGTTTTGAGTTTCACAACATGTCAAGCTTCTTTAAACGCAGTTCTTTGAATATCTTGATAAAGACTCCGAATAATCTTACGATTTTGTAAGAGCAGAAAGAACATTTAGTTTCTGACCTAATGGTCTTCATCATCATACGGTGCCTTGCCGACTGGCGTGGACGATCATGGACCTCCACTTCACTCTGTCTTGCGTTGCAGCAATGGTATCTGTTGTTCTTGCTGCTCCTAGCCATGTTGTCATCTTGTCCAGTATCTTTTCCCTCTGTCTGCCTCTGCCTCTCTTTCCATCAAACTTGCCTGTTGTTACAATATTCTCCAATGCTTCTTTCCGCATTGTGTCAAAAGAAATTTGCATGTTGCTTTCTTATATTCGTCACAAGCTGTCTTCTACAATTTGCTTCAACCAAGACTTCTTCATTTTGTTTTTCTAGCTGTCCATGGGATATGTAGCATGCGTCTTATGTAACTCAAAATGACCAAAAATGTCAGATATAGAATTGTAAAATTATATCTTTTAATTCTAAGGTAGTGACATATTAGGTCACTTAATTATGAGACGCAAAAAGCTTGCAAAAGTGCGACATATTGTGAGAAACGGTAAAAGGTCATTATTACCTTCACTCTCTCCCAGTGTACGGGATGAACATAGAGAGGAAGCCACGCGTTGATTGGTTCTCTACCAGCTCCCACAGTGGCATATCCAAATTCTGAGGACTGGCTTCCAAAATAAAATCCTCCATGAGCTGACAGTTGTCCTCCCAGATTGATTTTGTACTCAAGGGCATCCATAATGGATGATCTGGACACAAGAGAAGCACTGATACTGTGAACACGAATCTGCAGAGTAGAAAAAAATTACATATCAAACTATGATAGCTGAAGGACCTTTGTTTTTCTGCAAAAACACTGTGCGATCACTGAGTTTAGAAAACCAATTCTTATGTCGGAAAACAGCCTTCCCTGCTATCTTTCTTCTACAATGTACATCCTCCCAAAAAGTTAACTGTAAAAAAGTGCTCGCTTGCAGCATTTCAAAGTGTAAAGCTAGCTTCCTAGCTGATTGCCATAGCTTTCTCTAAACTTATTTTGTAAACATGAAGTATATCAAACCCAGTTTTGTTTTCTGGGCAGCATTGATTAAAATAAGTTCAATCTTAAACACCCTCTCAAAAATGATTTCAAACAGTAGAAATCATGTTATAAGATGCAATCAGTCTAATAAGAGAAATGACAAGGACAAGGCAAACAAGTAAAATAGAATCATTCGACTCACCGAGGTTGGATCGTCGATGACATGCTCAGGCCTTGACACTGCCAGTCCAATACCAATAGCATTGCCGAGGTCAGTCCCGTCCAGGAGAATATCCTTCACAGAGCACTGAGACAAAATACACAAATAGAACTCCAAGGCATCCTGAGACAAGGAGACCAGGTCTTCCTCACAAGCAACCTTTGCCGTTTGGGTGTCGGACTTGACCACGTTGAAGTTTTGAGCAACTCTGCGATTCATGAGCCGTTGTCTCCTTGACTTGTTGAACTAGGAGAAAAATAAAGAATACATGAAAATAAGAGACAGTCAAACCTGTTGTAACGGTCATCTATCCAAGACAGTCGCATGTACAACGGACCATGACTTTCCACTTCCCGGCATAAAAAAAAATTAATTATGACAGTCCAAGATAACCATTTTTCTCCTCGACACTGGGTAGCTATCTCAGACAATTGGGTGATTGGTGGGTGCTCTGGTGTGGTTTGCTTCTTCTTTCCTATCTAACATCTATTGTCCTTATCTCCCCTCCTTCTTTTTTTGTGTTTGTTACTCTCTTGCAACACCTCTAATCTTCTGGCGCTCATATGACCTTAGGCAGTTGTGAGCGCCGTAAAACCTCTACTAAAACTAAACTAAAAACACAATTTCAACAGAGCACCTTAACCCTTAGAGCCCGAGAAACAATCTGACCGGTCCGGAACTTTATCGATGCGTAGCTCAATACACCCTTTCACCGGTTTGGGATCCAAGTGAGCCTGAGCCAGGCCCTTCTAGGCCTAAACGTGTGTGCCAAAAAACTATTTAATTGCTCTAGATATGAGGTAGGCAACTCTGATTATTTTCTGTGTGGATATTTTGTTATTGTGTGTGACGTATATGTTGTTGTGACCTATGGTTCATTTCCTTAAAACGGCCTTCAAGGCCAGGCAGGGGGTCTCCCCCGGGGTTAGCAGAGTCAGGGCTCAAAGGGTTAATTTCCTAGTTAGTGATTTCTCCCACAATCATCCTTTGATACGTATATTTGTGTCGATTCATATCCAAAACAAATTCTGAACTGTCTGTGAAACTCGAGTCGTTTCACGACTTTGTTCGTTCAATAATTTAATAATCTGACTTTATATGCTTCAAATATACATCTTTGAATCATACATGACATAGTAAAGAGGCCTTCCCCCAACCCATTTCAAATGCTTAACATAGTGCACAACATCCAGGGTCACTGCATTTGGGGTAACAATAGGTTTTGTGCATAATATTTAAGGAACAGAAAACAGCTGGCTGTGACAGTTGTGAAGTGGTAAGGCCAAGGGGAGTTTTACTTTACTCTATCCATGGCGTAGTTCCGTTGGAATTCTCATTTTTCTCAGCTTCATGAGACGCCTCCCCCCCCCCAAAAAAAAAATAAGGATGAGAAAGCTTGGCTTTATGCAGGGTGTATAACTATAAATTATAACAAAAAATGTTAACAAAAGTAGCTAAAAGGTTGTAAAACAAAACAGTAAGAACTGAACAACAAAGAAAAAACTTGGTGGGCTTCTAAAAAACAAGAGACTACCGTATGCCACAGAAATCAGTTACACTGTAAACACACCAACCTTTGCCTCGTATCTGAGGTCATGTGCCCTGGCAAGGAGAGAGACGCTTTGGGCTTCTCCTCTCAGGCATTGAGCCATCACGTCATGGAGTCGGTCCATCTGAAAATAAAAATTTGCATTAAGATTTACTGTAAACTACTACTACCCAAAAGAAAAACTTAAACACTAACAAAACCAAACTTCAGAACGTTGAAACTGTAAACCACTTTGACAAGACATAAAAAGGCTTAGCCAAGCCAAAAAAATGTCAAGAAGTGTTTTGTGAAAGATTTATGAAAATAAGTTATAATTGGGATCTACAACAACGGAGGCAAAGAACTCAAGAAGAGGTCTACTAAAGATCTCTTATCAAATGAATGAAGGAAAATATGAACATCTCAGATAATCAAAATGAATCTCTCGATATAAACACACACATTAACACCTATACTCATATAAACACACACACACACACACACACACACCCCACACACACATTCAAATAAATGACACTCAAACTTCTACATATGCAGACAATACGTTTCACACATACTCAAACATGAACAAATGGCTACACATAAATTCATCCCTGAAGACATCAACCGTATCTTTCAAAGTTTACACAAACTAATTCCCCCCCCCCCCATTTATATCAATGAAGAACACTTCCTTAAAAGCAAAACTGAATAGCTTTAATACCCCTTTCAATATTTTACGGATATTTAACTCTTTATCTCTGGCAAGCCGCTCCCAGCGGCTCGCTGTCGGAACCACTATGCTGGTGAGCCGCTGACAGCGGCTCCAGCACATTCCTGTACGACGATCTCAAAATCAAATTATTTTTTGGCAATTGCCGAAAATAGGTCTCTTATACTGGCAGTTCATTCATTAGATGAAGAACTATCAAAATAAGTTTGCTAGTTTCCATTTAATGACCCATTTAAAGAAGTTTTTGTCATTTTTAGATTTAGCACCAAAAAAGGGCCCCAGTGTAGTGGGTTTACCCTCCTCGGAGATAAAGAGTCAAGAGGCGGGATAGCCAAATTTACCTTCCATTTCCAATAAGACCAAGCCAAACGGATGGAGAGCCATAAAAAGTTCCCAAAACAACCCAAGTATAGAACGCCCTGTTGGGGATACAAACCAAGGCTGTTCACTCTGTTGTCCCGCATGACACCAACTGCGCTAAAGGCGCACCCGTATCTTTTCAACCTTGAACCACAAAAGAATGTGTGAGGCAGTGTGGTGAAATCAGGCTCGCTTCAAAATAATCAAAATGAAAAACTTGCATTTTTCTGCAGGTTTGCGAATTTTTATCGAATTTTTGTTTTTTGGACCAACACCTTTCATGCCCATTAAAGAACTCATTTCTGTGTGGATTTTTCTGAAAAACGTTGATAAAATGTACAATAAATGTAAATTTCCAGTTGCCACGGACTCTTAAGCTAAGGAAATAACTAATCTTTGGCGGCCATTTTCTCACTAATTTTACCTCTGAAAAGAGGTGACCCCCACTTCCTTCATTCGCAAATATCTCAACTTGTATTCAAGATAAATGGATATTGTTTTCATCCAAATAAAGACTAGTGAACAAGCTTTAAGATTATACCAATAACTCTACAAGCCCAAAAATTGACGAGAGCCTGATTCCACCACGCTGCCTCACATATAAGTAAATGTAACTCTGACCAGATCGAAGTTCCTCACCTTACTCTGATTCTCTTTGATTAACTCAATGAGCTCCTCTCGAGTGGCCTTATTAAAACCTGGTCTGAACACCTCCGCATTTGCAAGTTTTTTCTGCAGGACATCAAGGCGTTTTTGCAGTTTGGAGACATCTGAAACATTTCAAAATCAAAACCTAGGTTCAAGTAGAGTAACATCTCAAAATAGGTTCAACAGCTCACCTTTGGGTGGACAACCCGTTTCAGGATTATCTAGGTCATAAAGATTTTATAATAGAGATATTGGGGTGAATGAACTTGAATACGAATAAGAGGCACTCATGTAGTGGTTAATTAGGAAGAAATCATGTGTATAGAGAAATAAAATGAAAACAAACATAAAGACAAATTAGAAACCAATATGAGCGCTGCAGGTAGGGCCTACAGTACAAATTGACTAGGATGGCCTCTCACTATTGAGGAGAAAAGTGGTCATCTTAAGGTGTCATCATAATATAATATATAATTATATATAACATTTATATAGCGCATTTCCAAAAAAGTAGCTCACTGCGCTTGTAAAAAATGTAAAAAAATTCTCAAGCGAAGAAATGAGAATTGGCCATTTGTACAGATGACTGTCTTGTGCAAGTGCCTGTTTGTACAGATAATAATAGTCTTATACAGGTGGCTGTTGGAGCACGTTCGACTGTATTTAGGCTAAGAACTGCAGATGGCAACCTAATCAGGTCTGTGAAGTTTTAGTAATGCACCTTTAAGATGTATGCTACCCAAGCACATATGTGCTCATTTCGTGACGATGTGTAAGCGTGCGCGTGTGATAAGCAAGTAGATGTGTGTGTGTGCGCGCGCGTGTGTGTGTGTGTTTGGCGTACATGTGTGTGCACATGTGTGTGTGTTAAGTGTGCGTGAGTGCGTGTGTGTTTGCGTGTGTGTATATGTATGTGTTTGTGTGTGTGTGTGTATGAGGGTGTGTGTGCGTTTGTGTGTCGCGTGCGTGAATATTGTTGGTACATGCATTTATGTAAAGCACCTAGAGCTGTGTTTACACGGGAGTGGGTGCTATAGAAATGATCTTCATTATTATTTTTATTATTATTATTATGCATTATAATATGCCACAAAAGCAGTAGATTCATGGACAGTAGAATAACTTTACTTTATGGAGCATAATTAAGAAACAGAACAAAGCTAGCTGGTCAGAAGGGATGTATCCCGTCACTGCAGGCTATACTGAAATTCAATAAAGTGGAGACACTACATGGCGTCGGTGGCCTAGTGGTTAGGCTCTCGGACTCCCAACCGTAAGGTTGTGGGTTCGAATCCTGTCACGGGCCTGACGTTGTGTCCTTGGGAAAGGCAATGGGTACCCGGCTATAGACAGTGAACGATCTTGTCAGTTTGATAGTGTCTGAGCACGTGAAATCCGCAGCTTGCATGGTATGCTTCCGCGGAAGCCGAGAATGTTTCTGAGTGTTCTCAGAGGGTCTGCCGGGGTAATAATAGTTATAAAGCGCATAGAGCATGCTCTAGAGCATGGGTATGCGCTATATAAATGCAATTATTATCATTATTACTACATGGACAAATTTGAATATTTATCTCCTGGGACATTCTCTCTATGACGGTAATCAAATAACCCACCTGCTCCGGCCGTGACAGCATCAGACAACTGGGAACCTAATATGTCTGCGTTCCGAGAGAGCACGGCTATATTCCACAAGGCCCGTTCACTTTCACTTTTGAGGACTACACGATTCACGCTGTTCACAAGGCATGGAATTTGCAAGTTGAACTTGTTCCTTTTCTGAAAAAAATCAAGTATAACAAAGTATTAAAGGAGACACCCCGAAAAATCTTGCAAAATATTGAAAGGAATCTCACGTCTTTAACCCTACCCGTATGTCGTATTTTACTATCGTATCCATACGACGTGGGGAACTCTGTGCCACCACATTCCAAAGAGAAAATTTACTCGTTAGTCAGATCCGTACAAAATGACCCCAGGGCATACGGATAGGGTTAAATATGTAAAACAATATCATTTGCACAATGAGGTTTTTTTCAAAATCTCAGCCAAACAATACGCCTGCCTATGCAATGCTCTTGTAGCCTACTGGAGAAGAAGAATACTTCACCCACAAATAAAATTCAAAGCATAAAAACAAGGTCTGAAATCCTAGTGAGCCCTTAATGATAAGAAATATGTAGGCCTCACCCTTTTAGAAAATATTCTGTCCAGATTGAATTAGGTTAAAAAAAGTGTGTGCAAGAACAAAACAAAACCCAAACAAAGAATAGTAATGCAGTCAAAATTGTCCAAGACAGGCACTCATTATGAGAGGTGAAAAGGTTGTCTTAGACAGGTCGACATCTTAGAGAGTAATTAATAAAACATGGTAAAAACTGCAAGGGGGAAGTAGGAAGTGGTTGTTTGTACAGATGATTGTCTCGGACAAGTTGTTAACAGAGCAGGGTTGTTTTTTTTTGGTAAGTGTTTTACGGCACTTGCAACTGCATAAGGTCATATATGAGCGCTCAGTATACATTAATCCTATCCGTACCTAGTGTTTTCCTATCGTATCCATACAATGTGGGGAACTCTGTGCCACCACTTTCAAAGAGGAAATTTACTCATTAATCCGATCCGTACGCTTTTCCATAGCAGTCTGTCAAAATAATGTTTTGAGAAATACTGAAAGTTCCAAAGAGATCTTCGTACTAGAGGTATTCTAAAATGTGAAGAATACAACCCAGGGGGTACAAAATGACCCCAGGGCATACGAATAGGGATAAGGCTATTTGGATTCAAACCTTGAACCTATTGAATGAGAGATGAACACCTTAACCTCTAGGCCACGAGAACCCCCTCAGAGCAGGTTTGACTGTATCTGGTAATACATCCAACTCTGAACATCATATCATGTTGACTTGTTCACAGTAATTGTCTGTCTTGTTTTACAATCTTTACGCTGAAGGAAATATAGGGTTTTACACATTATCCACACATTATCCGTTGGATAATGAAGAAAGAAGAGGTACTAGACACTGTACACATGTTTACCTCAATAATCTCCATTTGCATTCCAATTTGAAAAGTAGGAAGTAGAGTTGAGTCCGCCACATAGAGCCAGCATTCTCCCTTCACTTGCATATCTGGAAAACAAAATAACTCGGTTGACTTTTTCTTTCACTCTTCCTCCTAATTCTCCTTCGCCTTCTTTTCCACTCACTCCTTTTTCTTCTTCTCTTTATCCACCTCTTACTGCTATAGCACACTATACAATAGGGAGCTGTCAGTTTATAGTATATAATTGGTACATACATATTATGTCCTAATTGTCCTGCAAGTCCCCTTAAATGCTTGCTAAACTAAAACTAAAGCAGAAGGAAAAAAAAAGGACCAACTGTTGATAACAATAAGAAAGCACTACTTCTTTACTGAAAGTCAGACGAGTGGACAGTTAAGCTCTTTGATGTTGTTACATGCAAGAGAGACTAGTTTGAATCCTGAGTGTGGAAGTTATTCTTAACGAGTCCATCTGACTCAGCCTGGGTTGGCCCCTGACAGGCAGAGTGGAAGAAGCCCACTTCCAAATTGGTTTGAAGGGGGTGTAAAACATGAACAGTCAATTAATACATACGGATCAGTTTATGAAAGCTTCAACTAAACCTTTTCAAGGTAAGACTGCCTGCGTTCTCAGTCCCAACAAGTTTCAAGTCCATGCCACTAAAGGTAAGCCCTTAGGTCAGCTGGAAAGACGTTGCACCTGCCCTAAATGGACATAAAAATCAAATCCATTGCTGAACCTAGCCTTTTTCAAACACTTAAGCTTCTCGCACCCCCCCCCCTCCCACTTTCCAAATCATATTTGAGTGGAAATTAATTCACAGGTTCAACCCACTTTGATTTGCATTGTGTAGAAAGGGGGTATTGGAGAATTGCCACTGAAAGACAGTGTGATATGATGGGGAAAATATTGCACAAGTTTCAAATTAAACTTCTAAAATCAAATACAGTATCGCTACCTTCATGAGTTCCATCTTCTCTCTTGGTAGCCATCAGGACTCCCTCAATGGTACCAGAGGTTGAGCCATTAGACACAAGCTTTGTACTGCCATCAGTCATAGAAATGTCAAAGTGAACAGGGCGCCCATCTCTGAAAATAAAGTTAATAAAAATAAATAACTGTGAAATATATTTAAAATATATATTTAAAAGAGTAGAAAGAAATGGAAAGGGTGAAGGGGTGGATGAGGTAGAAGTAGAAAGGATTGAGACCGAAAAGAGTAAGATAGTGAGAGGAAGGGCACAGACAGTTCATATAAAACATTGTGAAAATACAACAGCGAAGAAGAGGCGTGTCACAACGCCGTGGAATCAGGCACTCGTCAATTTTGGGGCATGTAAAGTCCATTACTATTAGGCAAACTACCTCTATTGCCTTAGTATTTAGGAAGACCTGGCAACTGTAACCACTGGCACGTATTTTAGAGAAGAGTGGTCACTACTGGTCAGTAATAAAGAGTACGTCCACCGGTACAGTCGTGTCTGGCTCCTGTTGCTTTCAATGTCTGTCTAGATCTACATGTTGTGATTGTGATGTCCCGACGGTACAGGGCATATGGGGTTATTGTTGTTATCTTAAAGCCTTT
Source organism: Aplysia californica (assembly GCF_000002075.1). Lineage (NCBI taxonomy): Eukaryota > Metazoa > Mollusca > Gastropoda > Aplysiida > Aplysiidae > Aplysia > Aplysia californica. Next base: position 302,539 of record NW_004797600.1, read on the forward strand.
CCATATGTCTAGCTTTTGATGGAAAAAAATATCAATTTATCTTTTGTATAAGTCGAGATATTGGCGATTGAAGGAGGTGGGGGCCACCTAGTTTCAGAGGTAAAATTAGCAAGAAAATGGCCGCCAAATTTGGGTCATTTCCTTAGCTTGAGAGTCTCTGGAAACTGAAAATTTACATTTTTTATGCCTTTAATCAATGTTTTTCAGTAAAATCCACATAGAAATGTGTTCTTTAATGGGCATGAAAGGTGTTGAGCGATAAAACAAAAATTCAATAAAAATTCCAAAACCTGAAGGAAAGTGCCAGTTTCTTCACTTTCGTTATTTTCATGAGCGCCTGATTTCACCACGCTGCCTCACATGAGTCTATATTCAAACTATTACTTACATGTAGTTATGTTTTCAGAAAAACCAAGATAAAATTTCTTCCAAAAAAATAAAAAGGTATGTACAGTAATCACCTTAGATTAACATAATCAAACAGTTCTTCCAGTTTGTCTTTCAGAGCTTCTGGGCCGTCATCGTTCTCACAATATCTGTAGATACCTTCAGCTGTGCCAGCATGTGCAATCTTCTTCAAAAACTGGAGGTCATGATCTGTGTTGAGAGATGAATTATTGCAAACTTAAAAAGCAATCAAACAAAACAGAAAAAAAACACATACTTTCTTCTTTGCGTTCACATGCTAGATCTCAGGGGTTGTCCTTTTAAATCAACAGTTACCAAAGAGATAATTTTTCTTTCATTTTAAATTACAACAATTGAAAGACTGTAGGCATAAGTATCAATTTTCTTACAAATTCAATGTATCACTCATTCTCAACACAGATATATGCTAGCATCTTAATTACAAAGCAAAAATTTCTCACTCAGTTACTTCCGATTTAGATGTTGAGCTGTAACAGTAAAACTGTAAATACTTGCTTTTACTGATCTTTCTCCATACATGTCGGCTACAATTTCAAAACTTGTTTAACACAAAAGTAAAAGCCTCATCTATACCCTGAAAAGTATAAATCACTCACATTTAAATATACATAACAGTATTCATCATCATCCGGTGCCTTGCCGACTGGCGTGGGCGACCATGGACCTCCACTTCACCCTGTCCTTCACTGCAGCAATGGTGTCTGTTGTTCTTGCACATAACAGTATTACGTTTTCATATTGGCTCACCTCGAGAAAATCCCACACTATGAACGATGACTTGATGCCCCTGATCTTTGATGGTGTTCGCCCATGCTTTGGCATGAAAGTTAGCCTGGGATTTGCCATTGCAGGTGTCACAGCCATCAGTGAGAAAAATTATAACTGTCTCTTTGAAGGGAATGTCTGTGAAACACAATATCAAACATAAGAGCAGATAAGTTAGAATTTTATTTTTAAAACTCAGAGGCAGATTTGTGACTGAAGGCTATCAATGGGTACAACTGTTACTGCCTTGATTCCATTTTGGTTACATTGTTTAAGGTTGTTTGCTGGGTAGGGTTTACCAGGGAGTGGGCAGTGAACGGGGGAGAGCATAATTTTAAATCAATTTCTTTTCCAAATGTAGAAAAGGATATTTCCAAGACAGAGCCCTTGTTTTCCCCATAGTATATCAGTGGTGTCATACAGCATCACATCACCAACTTTTAACTCCACTACTTGGTTAAGTTCTAAAAACTAAAAGCATTAATAAATCAAAGCTATTAATTGTAGGCCTATTTGTCAAAATAGTGTGTACACTTCATTTTCCGCTGCTTCTACATCTGTTTCACAAAACTGTTATTATACATTGTCAATCCGACAAAATCTTCCAGAAAATCTTTTTAAAAAATCCTCATATCAGTTGTACATGGACCTAAACCTTTGGCACCCTAATCAAGTTTATCAAAAAAGTAGGCTACTGTACTGCCACTATCGCCTCAGTACAAACAAAGTTGAAACACATGACATGTAAAGTAGAATATTATTTTATATCTTTTGAATTTTATCACAGAGACAGAGAGAGAGACAGAGAGAAAGAGAGAGAGAGACTCGAGAGAGAAAGAGAGAGAGAGAGAGA
>NW_004797600.1:307947-309534 GCF_000002075.1 Aplysia californica
CACACACACACAAATATCATACACACATACGCACATCCAGGCACGCACACACACACACATACACACACACACACACACACACACACACACACACACACACACATAAGACCTTAGAGTTCACCTTTTGTCTTGCTAGAAGTAGAAGTCTTTTAGAGAACGTGCAGGGTCTGGGTCCCTCAGTCCCCGAATCTCGATTAGATGTTTCGAGACCTTATTCCATCCGTGGTATACATCTAGCATCTGCGTTTGTCGATTGCGGCCCCGATTTTTGCATTTTTCACAAAGAAAAAGCTACTTCATAACATAATAGATGTATTGATAATTTTAAGATGTCCGTGAGTGGCTATTTTCATGCGAAGAATATAAGTACATTACGTAATATTTATATTATTGTTGTTTGTCTTTTATTTTCCCCTCTTTGTTGGTGTGTTATTTTTTTTTTATTGTTCTTATGTGTTGTTGTTCTATTTTTTTGTGTTTATATAGCGTAATGTCATTTAGTTTTACGCTGTTCCTACATTTTTTATGTGTTAGAATATGTTAGAACGAGTCTCCACCAAAATCGAATACTAACACTGGCAGGCCCCTTGTGCGATTCCATAATTTACATGTAATATCCAGTACTTTTTCTTGAATTACACACGTTTAGGGTTAAAACGGTCTATCTTCGGACAGGTTGACACACTCTCTTATTTGTTAATTTTTGTGGTTGTTTATATTCTCTTCTAATTTCGATTTCATTTTGTTTTGAAACCTTTATTTTTCACGTTTTTACACTCTGTGTGGCTACAAATGATATCCTGGATGCTTAAAACAGAGCACAAGACATTCTGGTGCTTTAGATTAAGTTACGTCTATCACCATAGTGTAGGCCTACACGTCGTCACAGAGAGCTGAAATCTTGAAAATTAATGGTAACTTTAATGGCAACTTTTGCCATTTTTTTGTGGCAACTTTTGAACAACAACAAAAATGGCAACAAACGCAGATGCTAGATACATGTAGAATGATCTGTGTACTTTGGGCAAGCCGAGATGACTTTTTGGCGACAATAGAACAAATAAAATTTACCTGTCCTTGCGTGTCTGCCGCGTCAGACTTGTCTTCACAGAGTCGATAAATAATGTATCGTCTATATCGAGTACCAGATCTGTGACAGAACATCGATGAACACCGGGATGCTTTCATAAAAACCTATTAGGCCTACATTAGGCCTATATAGATTCTAATCCTGGTCTTTCCCCATCACCTATCTCTTACTGTTTAGACTCTCCAAGTGGGCGGTAGGCGGGTGCATTTTGCTCCTTCTTTCCTATCAAACATCTGATCTCTATCGTCCTTATCTCCCCTTCTTCTTCTTTTTTATTTTTGTTACTCTCTTGTAACACCTCTAATCTTCTGGCGCTCATATGGCCTTATGCAGTTTGCGAGCGCCGTAAAACCTCTACTAAAAAAAAAAGAAGACTCTCAAACGTCTACACCGACCCCGTTTGCCTTTAATTCTGCCAGTGAGAGCTGAGAGTTTTTTTGCATATTACTGTAAACTCTCTGCTGAGAGCTACATACTACATATTGTATTATGCCCTT